>NC_081411.1:566094820-566247320 GCF_030272615.1 Cryptomeria japonica | reverse complement strand
GGTTCCGCTTGTCTCAACCCTCAGGAGCTAGTGAAGAAGCCATGGGGGGATCCATTAACTAGTTTTGATAAATGCGGAGATGAGATGCACTCAAATATCAGTTTGAACCAACTTTTGTTAAAGCCAAAGGCTTCCATGCATTTACATAAAAACCTCTAGTCCACTTTATCATAATCTTTCTTGATATCTAACTTGATGAGTATATAGGGGTTGGAGTTAATTTGAGAGGAATGGATTTCCTCGTGAGCAAGGATAACCCCATCCATAATAGATCTACTTGGAACAAAACTAGATTGTTCTTCCAAGATGATATTTGGGAGGAGGATGTTTAGTCTATTAGCTAGTGTTTTGTAAGGATTTTATAAAGTGTATTGCAGAGGGCGATGGGTCTAAACTCTTCCAAGCTGGCTGCTGAAGCTTTTTTTGGGATGAAAGCAATGAAAGTATTATTGATATCTCATAGGATTCTGCCAGACTTCCTAGCACCTTCAAGAGAATCCACTAATTCCAAACCCAAAAAATGCCAACACGAATGAAAAAAGGCAGCTAGAAAGTTGTCCGGTCTGGGTGCTTTTTCTGGGTGCAGTTATTTAACTACTTTCTCTATTTCATCTACTGTGAAAATTTTATTTAAAGCCATATTATGCTCATGAGTAATTAATTTAGGAATGTTCTGGAGAAGACTTTCTTGTGGTACCAGGTTGGAGGATTCTAAGTTGAGAAGGAGTTGAAAGAAGTTTACAGTTAATTTGGCTATACCTTCGGGATCTTTTATCAATCAACCATTATCGTCAGTGATACTAGTTATTTTATTTTTACTCCTTCTGGCTTTAGTGCTAGCATAATTTTTTTTTGTATTCGTATGCCCCTCAACGAGCTAGGTTTCTCTCGATTTGTGTTTCCATAAGGTTTCCTCTTTAGACAAAATATCTTCATATTTTTTCATGAAAAGTTTTTATTTCATATAACAGTCTTGGTCCATTCCCAGTTCAATCAAAGATTTGTTTAGTTCTTTTAACTCTATTTCAATTTTGTATTTGACATAAAAAATATTGCCAAATTTTTCATGATTCCATGTAAGAAGGGATTGTTTGATCAATTTTAAGTCAGATACAAAGCAAAAAAGCTTAGATCCTAAAACCTTAAATGAAGACCACCATTTTTATATCATACTAATGAAATTAACTTCTTTCAGCCACGTGATCTCAAATTTGAATGGGCATTTCATCATCTTAAGGTCTTCGACTATGGATAGTTAGATCGGAAAGTGATCAGAACCTGATATAGGAAGTATTGAAGCCTTAACTAGGTTGTTGTTGAGGGTACCTAAGTTGTCCTTAAGGAAGAACCTATCTAATCTCTCTACTATCATAATGAATCTAGATCTTCTATTGGTCCACGTAAAGACTCCATTGTCTGTATGAATATCCATGAGGTTGTTCAGGAAGGTCCAATTTCTAAAATCTACTAAAGAATGAGGTTCTCTAGAGAAGCCTCCTGATTTCTTAACGATATTGCATATGGCATTAAAATCTCTGCCTATGATACAATTCCTATCTTTGTATTTATTCATGAAAGAGGAGAGTTCCTCCCAAACTATTCACTTTACGTCATTTGGGGTGGGCCCATAAACATTAATCAAATTAAAACTTAGGTTATTGCTAATACATTTTACTTCTAGCCCCATCTAGAATCTATTAGTCTCTATAGTTTCTAATGAAATACGTCTGGGATCTCATATAATACCTAGGCCTCCAGAGGCCCCTACCGCGGGGACTCCTGACCAATTGAATCTTCCTAAACATCTTCCAAAATTATCTCCTCCATCACTGTTTAACTTTGTTTTTTGAATGATAGTTATTTCAGCTCTTAACTTAAAAATGTAGTTTTGAGAATGTGCTGCTTGTTAGGGGCGTTAATGCCCTTAACATTCCAAGTCAATAACTTCATGACGACATAGGAGGGAAATTCCCCCTCCCTACATTGAAAACATCTGTTAACTTAGATTGGTCCAAAGCCTTCCCATCCAG
This sequence comes from Cryptomeria japonica, assembly GCF_030272615.1. Lineage (NCBI taxonomy): Eukaryota > Viridiplantae > Streptophyta > Pinopsida > Cupressales > Cupressaceae > Cryptomeria > Cryptomeria japonica. The sequence goes on along the minus strand of NC_081411.1, from coordinate 566,245,290 downwards.
GAGTCTTAGCTCTGAGTTTGATCTTCTCCCTCTTCTCTTCTAAGAAGATCCAGAGTCTGGTTTGATCCTACCTACTATATTAAGAGCTAGACCTAGAAGACCTAATTCCAAAGGGGTTTCCATACAAAGATCAGGGGAGACCTCTCTAGGATTCTCAAGTTTAGAGAAAAGGCCGAGGAGATAGTGGAGGTAAAGAGGTGTTGATTACTGAATCCAATTGAGTCTCTTTGAGATTGAAGTCCTTTGGGCCTCCTAAATCTGAGAGGTGATCTATGTCTCTGAGATCATCATCATCAGCCAAACTTCATTTCACAATCTCTATTTGTTCAGCTATATCCACCTTCAAGGTATTGGTGAATTCAAGTAGGTTGCTAAAGGCTTCTCTATTCAGGGAGATGGATTGTTTGTCCAAATTTTTGTTTACCTGGACTATGTTGGGATGATGTGGCTTGCCAGGAGGTGGATGGATCGAATTCAGAATGTCTAAAGGGGAGAGTAATGGGTCTAAAGGAGGATTACTTAGAAGGGAAGTATGATCTCCTTTGCTAATTTACCTTCCTTGGATACCAATATTGAGGGGTTAGAGGGTGGTACAAAGGTGGGTGACTCAACCCTGGTTTTATTGTGAGGAGCCAAGCCGACTAAAGGCACAGTTATGGGAGGATTTGTTTGAGGCTTTGGGACTGAGAATGGCTACCTGATGTGAGAGTTTTGGTTATTATCTATGGGACTATGATTGATTACTATCTCTTTAATAGCATTGCTATTGTGACAAATAATAATTTCAAAAGCATCAATAATATCATCATAAATTGAAGGGATGATCTCCTATTTCCCTGCTGAGGAGATTAATTCAAAAGGGCTCAAATTAGGGTTATTAGTTTTGACATTGATAAGTAGCTTTATGTCTCTTTCAAAGTTTTTATCTCGGATACCTGCAATGGCTAGGAATTTCCCTAGCCCTACCACTAGTGATTCTATTATTTCTGAGGCATGAAATTCAATAGGAAGAGGGCCGATATTGACCCAATGTAGATTACTATTGAATACAAATATTTTAGGGTTAAAGCTGGGAATCCAATCAATGCAGTGAGAAATGTAGCCATTAAGCAATTTCTCCTTACTTCTGAGCAGCTCCTTCTTAACACTAAAGTTAATGCATGTAATTAGTATGCACTGAGAGCCCAAATTGAAAGTACTTACCAGGTTATGAAACTTAGTCTCCCACCAACCTTTGACATCTTTGAAGGAGTGATGGAGCCCTTGCCACTTAGCAATGAAGTTGTTGTTTTGATGAAAAATGCTATTCTGCTGGAGAATCTCTAAGTCCAGCTTAATCACAGGTTTTCATCCCTTAGGGTTCGGATGAGGCAATCACGACCAAGCTTCCTGCTTCGTAGAGAGAGAGGGAGTTAATCTCTTGTATTTGTTTATCATTGTTTACAAGGAAAAGCCTCGTGATGCAAGGTTCACCTTGAGCCAATGGTGATTTAGCACCTTCCTAAATTCTCTAGCTTGACCCACCAATCTATTAAAATGCCCTTTGGGAGGAGGGAAGGAGGGGGGCAAACAAACATATTTAGTGCCTTCGAGCAGTGACATGGAAGAAGATGCAGAGTGGGTCATCGCCCCAAGGGGAGTAGAATCAGGGCCAGTAAGGATGTGATGGATGATCCTCTGATGTTTGGATTTCCTAATTTCAACCACCTACCAAACCCCTTCCTCATCACTCTTGGTTAGCTTACACTTGGAGGGGGAAAAGACAATAAGCTGCATGGTGCATGAAATATAAACTTTTTCTTTAAACATGGTGATTTAACTGGGGATATTTACCAATAATTAGCTTTGGAAGAGGTTGAATTATTTCCTCTGTATAGCTATCCTCAATAAGAATGATTGTTGATGAACCCGTAATTAACTACATATCATATAAGTTACATCCCAGGATAATCCCGTTGATGGTGCAAGATCTGTAACTATACTTATGACATATGTGGTTACCTGATTTGTTGAATCTTTTCTCAGAACATTGAATGATGATCCATATGTTGGGGCTTGAAATTTCCAAATAATTTCAAACACCCTACTATTAAAAATGGTGGTCACTTTATAAAAATGACACATAATGGATGATGAATAATTTGAGCACCCTGAGTAAAGGAGGATATGAATAAATTAATTCCAATGGACCCCATGAATGACTAGTGTTTTTGACTTGCATAAAATATGATATGGATAGAGAATGAAAATATAAAAAATGACCCCCTTTAGAAAATAAATTTTCCAAGATCCAGTAAAAATATTAGGTCTATACGATGTGCTTTTGGCTATAGACCATACAAAAGACTCTAAGCATGCTGAAAATCCCGTTATTTTGACCTGTTTGAAAGAAGATGTCGACTAGGAATGAAAAAGTATTAAAATATCAAATCTGATGAAGACCCATTTTAGATATGGATTTTTCCTACTACCTAAATTTTTTTTAGCATTTGAAATGAATTTTAAGGCTTCTGACTGAAAGGAAACCTGAATGATATCTTAAAGAAAGGTTATTGACTAACTAGTTGATATATTAATTTCAAAGGGTTTTGTTAATTTTAATGTAAAAAAGTGACTTTTCACCCCAAAAGGGGTATGGTGCCCATTCAACCACATATATAAGTGGTGAAAAAATGTAGATATGAGGGAGGAAAGATGAACATTTTTGTACCATAGAGGAGAAGAATTAGGAGTATTCAGATTTTATAATACAAACATGATGTAATATATTATTAGATATGAATAAATAAAATACAATCAGTGTTCCTTCTTTTCAGTTGTGCTATAGAAAAAATTCTCTTCAGATCAGTTCTCTGTTATAGCCATTTAAAGTAAGTAGTTGTTATCTTAAATCCTTGTGTGAAGATTATATGTTAGAATTGCAAGTTAGGAAAATATAGAGTGCATCTAAGACAAAAGGTAGTTATTTGCATTTTATTCTGATTGGTCTTTCTATGAGAGTTAAATTCAACAAGACTAACTATAATTGAAGATATCTAATTGTAACATAGGATGATTTAAAAATTATCTTTCAGAGTTATATGTAGGGTTTGCAAGTGAATGACTCTATTGCCCAAAATAAATAAGGCATTGGTCTATTGCATACAAATTTCAATTCAAGATCAATCAAATCATTTTTCCACACTTTTTTAGTTTCATTTCTATGTTAGTAGGAGATAGAAGTAGAAAGTAGAAGAAATCAAATAATATGAACAGCAAGATAATTTAACCCAAAGGTATATGCCACTTTGAGATAAACACTAGAAGTAGAAGATACCGTGTGCAATATGCTATAAAAAGCACCAATTTAGAGAGTTGGTTAGTGAGTAGGTACACCCACCTAGGTTATATAGAGCTTGAAGTGAGGGAGTTAGAAACTTGATTGGTTCACTCCATAAGTTAGACAAATCAGCTAGAGAGTTTGAAGATAGGAGTTGGCATTACCTTAAAAGTTATCCAATCTGTTGATTTGAGCACTAATAGTTTGACGACTTTGTTGGGGAGAAAATAAAGAAAGAAAACTGCTGTGGGAAAGAACTCAGAAGAAAGAAAATAATTTTGTCCTCTATGGAAGAGGTGGAGACTTTGTGTATAATTAATGAAGAAAAGATTAGTAGTTTAAACAATATCAATCCAAAATGTATCAGTATCCATATTCTTATGAAGCTCTATGTTCAGGGATGCAATATACACATCAACAGTGGCAACCACAAACACAAAAAGAAATATATATTCCTGAAAGATACAATCCATTAGATTTATATAATATTCATGAGTTCCTAGATAATATTCCCTATGATTTTAAAGAGTATATGCCAAGTTTTCATGGAGAGGAAGATGAATCACCAATTCAACACTTGAAAGCATTTTACTGGTTTATTAAAAAAATTCAGATTTGTACGAAGGAATCGATCATGTAATTGTTCATGATGACATTGGAAGATATTCTAGACTAGAATTTGTTGTCCCCACAAAACATCTCATCATGGGAGGGACTTGAATGGTGGTTCGTAGAGGAATTCTATGGTGTCATTGAAGAAAATGTATCTGTCATCAATCCCTTAGTCTATTCTCCACAATGTTCTGTGTTCCACAATCAGCTTCAAACACATTATTATATTGATAATGAGTACATAATAATGCATTCTTCAACATAAGGAGAAAGGAAGTAGAATCTATAAAAGGATTAATTGGTAGAATGATGACAACTTATTTGCAAATACCTGATGATATAAGTCCTAATATATCCACGGGGCTTGAAATTTCCAAATAATTTCAAGCACCCTACTATTAAAAATGGTGGTCACTTTATGGAAATTACACATAATGGATGATGAATTATTTGAGAACCTAGAGTAAAGGAGGATATGAATAAATTAATTCCAATGGCCCCCATGAAAGACTAGTGTTTTTGACCTACATAAAAGATGATATGGACATAGAACGAAAATGAATGAAAAATAAAAATATAAGAAAGACCCATTTCAGAAAATAAAGTTTCCAAGATCCAATAAATATCTTAGGTCTGTAAGATTTGTTTTTGGCTATAGACCATACAAAAGACCATAAGCAAGTTGAAAAGCCTATTATTTCGACTTGCATGAAAGAAGATGTCGAGTGGGAATAAAAAGGTGTGAAAATCTCAAATCTGATGAAGGCACATTTTATATATGGATGTTTCCTACTACTAGATAAAATCTCAGCTTCTAAAATTAAGTTTAAGGCTACCAACCAAAAGGAAACCTGAAAGATAGCTTAAAGCAAGGTTATTGACTAACTAGTTGATATATTAATTTTAAAGGGTTTTGTTTTTTATTAAGGAAAACCAAGTTTTAAGGGATCTGAAACCCACTTACATATTGAAAAGAAAAGCAATAGAGAAAATAGAGAGGATAGAACAAAGAGAGAATGGTTGCAAAAGAACAACACAAAAGATAGCAGCCAGAGAAAAGAACAACAGAAGGCCAATGAGAGACTGACACACCTAAAACAAAATTAGAGCATTTCAGGTGAAAATATTTATGGTCTCTTCAACATCCCTGAAAAGCATCATCATCGCATTTTCTGCCTCTTTCAGATCTTTACTTTCCTACACCTATTGATTACCTTTGGTCTTCAGCTCCAGCTCTTTTTCATTTTGCCTAGTTCCACGTCTGGAAGAGTGTTGAACAAAACTAGAAGCCGACTCATTATCAACAATCACAATGTCTTTATTCTGCTTATCCTTCTCCAGGAAAGCAACCAACACATTCATGTTTTGAGAAGACACCTTCAACATAGCCAAGCAATGCTGCATGAATTTCCTTAGGGGACTCTTGATTTTTTGGATCTGATTATTTATTAGATCATTATCAGACTCGCCCTTTTCTTTAAGAGTCCTCACCACATCCTCGAGGTGCTTGAAATATCCCTTTATAATCTCACCTTCCGACCACTCCAGAATTTATTTTTCATCCTCTGCTTCACTATTATCCTCCGCATTTTCCTCTTTTCCTTTATTATTGAGATCCTTAACCAAATTATTAATTTTAAAATCCATCTCTCTGTTTTTCTTGAATGCTGGTGTAGACACCTAAAATTGTCCAGTCTAATTAAATAAATATTTTTATTTATTTAATTATCTAAGCTTAATTCTTCTATTAATTAAATAAATCTTTATTTATTTAATTAATTCATTTATCCTCTTCTAGCCTTATTTCTCATTTAAATAAATACATTTATTTATTTAAATTATCCTTTTCCTAAATTAAATAAATATTTTATTTATTTAATTGATCTCATTTCTTCTATTAATTAAATAAATCTTTATTTATTTAATTAATTCATTAACCTTTTCTACTCATGACACATGTCATTCATCTCTTAATTCATACACTACCTACCCCTTTCATTATTTTATTATTTCTTCTACCTACCTCTAATCATAGCCGACCTCTTTTTACACCTCTCAATCTTATCCCTCCATTTCACATAGTGTCTTCTATATAAGGAGGTGCTTTCTTCATTATCAAACCCTAATCATTCATTCTAATGAATCATCTTAAGGACTCGACTACACTACGATCCTACTTGCAACCACATTCTGTTCTTTGTTGAGCTCTTGTGCACATAAAATCTGAGAGCAAATATATCAAGCAAGATCAATGGAGATAGGAATAATGGAGATCCAAACCCCATTGGACATGTGATGGTATAATCTTTGTGATTTCATTTGATTTGCATTGTCTTAGGTAATCTTCATATGTTATGGTGGATCTTTGTTGTTGTTAGGCTAGGGTTTTGTGGTTGAATTCATTTAGCCTTTCAATATCGTTATTGTTGTTATCCATTTTCACCATATACATTTTGGCATTAAGTTGGAGATCCATTCGGGATAATCAATTGGGCGTATGAATCCTACATCCAATAATTTCTCGAGTGTTGCACAAAGTAGTGACTGATATGTCTGTCTCTATGTTGTAGGAGAAATGTTGGATAAATGCCTCTGCTAGATCACCCCATGACTTAATACCAGGTGGAAGTTGGGAGAACCATTCCATAGCTTGATCGCCTAGGCTCTGTGGGAATAATCTCATCAAATATGTCTCTTCTGCTGCTACCTCAATGCAAGCTATGAAAAACTATCTTATGTGTGCCTTAGGATCCCCTTTTCCTCTATACTTATCAAATTTAGGTGTCACAAAGTGTGTAGGAAAAGGAGGCATTGGAATGCTCTTGTCAAATGGATAAGGACATATGTCTCTCATTGTGTATGTTGGCTTTGGTGTATTTATGTCCTCCATTTTCTTTTGTAAGTCCCTGATTTGTTGCTCCAAATTTCTCTTAGGTGGAGATCGACTTCTTGGACCATACCCCATGCTTGAAGCACCAATTGGAGGAGGAGTATGTTGCATATATGGATGATATTGATCATACACATGTTCATATGGAGGAGGTATATAGTTATGCTGCGTATATGGACCACTTGGTATAGATTCATGTTGACGAACACCATATCTATTTTTTGCATGTATACCATACTCTATAGGCATGTCATGTTCTAATGTGTTGCCCCCAAATTTGACACGGGGTTTCCTTGTGTCCAAATTTTGAGCATGCCTTTGAATATCCAATTGCTTTGGTGGTTGATCCTTAGCATTGGTATGTGATTGAGCATATCTTTTTTCATAAGATTTCCATAATGGTCTGCGAAGGTGAGTATCATATGCTTGCCCATGTGTATGTGGGACCTCTGGTTTTTGAAACAAAGATGACGGTGATTCAGGCACAAGATGTGGTCTTCTATTGCCTCTACTATTAGGCCTCCTTTAATCCATGTTGGAGTGAGTTTGTTGCAAAGGTCAATTTTCCATTATTTGAGACATGTCAAAATCATGAGGTATCTTGGCTCCACTTTGTGCCATCATTTGTAAGATGTATTGTCTATCCCTCCTCATTATTTCCTCAACTAGTCGATTGAAATGGGGATTCATAATGGATTCTTCCACATCTACTGAATGTACGGAAAAGTTGTCCATATTGTCATTATGTGTAGCATTGTTGTTTGTAGTGTCCATGTTCTCAACATTTGGAATGTTTCTATAGGCATCCATGTTAGGTAATGTAGTATGATCAGAATTGAAAAAGATATCATTCTCATACTCATAAGAACTCATGTTTGCGAACTCTTGAGCCTCTTTAGCTTCTCTCCTAGATTTTTGAAGATGGGTTTCAACCATGGACTAGGCATTGATTGAGATGTGTGAGACTAGATGAAAATGGAAAAAGAAGTATGGAAGATCAAGAGTTGGATGGAATGTAAATGAATTTGAGGTGTACTTACAATGTCCAAAGTGTAAGACCCAGTATGTATGTAGTAGAGTAGGTGTGACTTCCAAAGAGATGATAGTTTCTCTTGATGAGGTAAGTTGACCTTGATTCTAAGTAAGACCAAATGAGACCCAAAGGTAAGAAACCTTGATGAGGGACCACTTAGCAAAGTGTTGTTGTATGTAGTGTGTTGACAAAGTATGATGAGGACAAGCAAGTGACCTTTTGACTCAAGTTTAGACAAATGTGAATGTAATGTGAGATGTGAAGCAATGATGGACTTTGTGAGACCCAAAGACAGGTTGAATGCTAAATGAAACCCTGGAGAAATGACCTAGGAAGCTCAAGAATTCTGAAACTGACTGTGTTTGTTTGTGTAAAGCGGAAAAATCGAACCCTAGTTGTTCTCCCCTCCCCAACTCCAAGGAGAGAGAAGGGAGATTCACTAGGGTTGATGGTTTTCACTTAGGAGAGACTTTACATTCAAAAGAGGGGTTGAAACCCACAAGATCCAATCCCACGCAATGCAAGATTGGATTCTATATGAGTTTCAAGGGTTGTGATAGCAAGGATACCCTCTTTTGTAAAGAATGTAGATAGAATGATTAAGCTAGGAATGCATAGAAAGTGAGAAAGATTCACTTATAAACTGAGTTAGGGATATAGGATGAAGCTACGAACCTGGAATTAGCAGTAAAATGTCGAGATGGTGCTGTCCTGCAAATTTGAGCAAAAGTTGACAGGACGATGGCGCCCGGCGTGCACACGGTCCTCCGAAAAATCCGCGAAACGAAGGGGGATCTGTTCGTCTCTGCACAAGGATTCCAGATCTTCAATTTCAGCCGTGTACTTGCAACCTACACACAGAAAAGTGAAGACAATTGGGGGGGTTAGGGATTAGGGGTTTGCCCTTAGGTCAAACCCCGGTTTTGGAATTAACCAAGAAATGAGAAATGCTGTAAATGTAATGTAAAACAAGTACTAATACCTTGTTGTAAGGATGTTTGTATCCTTATGTGCGAAGGTATAGATGTTGTTGTTTGTTGTATGTTGTATGTTGTAGCATGTAATGTGTTGTAAGTGATCTCCTCTTCAATGGTTGAATCCTTATCTTGAATGCAACACTTAGCCTTGAATGGAGACTTAGAATGATCAATTGCTTGAAGGAATGCTTGAATGCTTGAGTATAGTTTCCATGCTTTTTCCATCATATCGAATGAAAGAGGAAAATGTAGTTTATATACTTGTCAATTAGGGCTGATAGACTGATTTTCCCGACCTTAGGCCGACCAGGAAAAGTTAATTTTCCAATTTGCAAACAAAAAGGCCCGAAGTCCCATAGGAGACCGGGCCCAAAATAGGGCCAGGGACCAGGGCGCTGGGCACCATGGTCCTGGGGGACCAGGGCGCTAGGCGCCCTGGTCCTAAAGGACCAGGGCGTTGGGCGCTCTGGTCCCACCTCTCGGGACAGCAGGGTGCAAAGGAGGTTCAGGCCAGGGTGCAAGAAAATGCAGTTTTTGGTGTCATGAGCAAGTTTCGGGGTCTCCATTCAGGTTTAGTGTTGTGTCACCATCGTGAAGACCCAAATGCGGTCGAAATTGCAAGTGTCACAATTTTAGGATGCTACATTTAGCCCCCACTTTAGCGGGAGTATAAGCGTACGCTCATACTTCCGGTAAAGTACAAGGAAACAACATTGAAAAACTTTCACTGCGTCAAGGAGGCAAGATACACCAAGCCCCCAGTGGACTAAGGATCTTACGACTTCGATTGAAAAAGTAAAAGGGAAGATCACGAGGGAGAACCATGACTGTCAGTAGCAAGGTTCCCTCACTATGAGTCATGCAAGAAAGATATCAAAAATTTTCAAGGCAAAGCTAAATTTGTCAAGAAATTTTCAAATATCTTGAAAAGATATGAACGGGATGTATGCCCCCCTACGTTAAAGCGATCGCACATGCCTCACCAGGGGTGATTGCTTTAAGGTAGTGATACATATAAGAAATGAGAAAGGAAAGGAGCACGTTATCACAAGGATTTAGCCCCCAAGTGTGAGATAAGCCCAAGGATAATAGACACAAAACACAAAGCACAAGGTGACTTCGCTTTCCTCGGGGTCAGTATGCTGTATGATAATTCATGTATATCATATGTATGTATGCATAATTGTTCTTCATTCCCCAATCAAGGAAGGTCACCTAGAAGAAGGGAACACATGTGTCTTTTGAGTCAACATGAGAGAGATCGAGAGATCTCAATGCTTTGCATCGTCCTTTAAGTAGACAACACCAAGGACAACAAATAGAAGAATGATAATAACATATAGAAGAAGTAACAAAAGAGAGGAGGAGAGAATCTGCTATGCTAATGAAACTAGTCTAGCATGTCATCTACCCCCCGATCTTGCTGATCAATGTTTTGGGAAGGTAGGGAACACGCTAGAGGAGGAACATCCAACACAGCAGATGGAGCTATCACAAGATCCAAACAAGGGCTATGTTCATATCCCAAGCCACGGTGTTCTTGTCTAGGAGCTAGGATAAGTGCTTTAGAAAATTCGTTAGATAAATGGTTATCAATATCAACAAGTTCATATTCACTATCAGAATGAATAGGAGTAGTAGCATTTTCATCATGAATAACATTTTCATCTATATCATCATCAAGATTTATAAAAATAGGATCTTTAACTCGCACAGGATCAAGACCATCATGCATCTTATGTTTAGGAGATTTCGGCTCAATCGTCGGCTGAGGAGAAAATGGAATAATGCTTGTTGAAGGTGTTTTTGGGGATTGCAAAGTTTGAGCTTTAAGATGACGCTTTCGCCGGCGTTCACATGCAGAACGATTTCGTCTAGTCTTAGTAGGAAGTTGAGAAGATTGAGGAGGAGGAATGTTCTCATCCTTATCACTTGGGTGTTTAGGTTGTGGTCTCTTAGGCTGAACAATAGGAGAAGAGGAAGGTCTCTTCTCTCCATAAGGGGAAGGAGGAGGAACTGCTCCATATAAAGGAGGATTATTTGGTTTTGGAAGGAGACCAAGTCCATCATGACGAGGAGGGATAGGTCTACTTTTAGGAAGTTTATTAATCCTGGGCATAGTCACATCCATAGGGATGGGTTGGGAATCTTCTTGAGGAAAGACATTAGTTTTATCTTTCAAAGGAAGAACTTCCTTCTCAAGAATGATAGGAATGTCAAGTTTGGGTGTTCTAGGTTCACTTAGAGATAGGATCATATCTTTTTTCCACTTTTGATAAGATTTGAAAAGATGATCACTTCGCGGAGGAAGAGATTGGAATTGTTTAGGCCAAAAATAATCAATAGGAACGCTAGAAGTTCTTTCAACTGGTTTAAAGAGACTATGATTGACAGTAACAACTTCACCATTATGGGGAAATTTCAAACACTTGTGAATAGGAGAAGCAATAGCTTTCATGGAAGATAGCCAAGGATAGCCAAGCTTCACACGAAATTGTTCAGAGGATGGAATAATAGCAAAGTTCACATCAAGGGATTTGTTACGGACCTCAATAGGTAATGTAATAGAACCAATTGCAGGAGAAGAAAATGCATCAAATAGTTTCACAACCACATTTGTTTTGTCATAGATAACTTGATTCAATTGCAAAGTAAAAAGAAATTCTTCAGTAATGACATTAACCATACAAGAAGGATCAATAAGCACTCCACGGCAAGGTGTGTTCTTGACTTTTGCAACTATATATAAAGGACCATCAGATGCCCTGATAGTTTCACTGGAATCAAATGTGATGGAAGGTTCTTTAGGGATTTTCTGTTTCTCTACAAAGTTAATCACGTTCGGAGTCATAGACACGAGATCATCAGGTGAGACAGAGGAATCAGTAGTATCAATCGCATTAGAGGTATGAGAAGGTAATGGATCAGTGAAAATCTGAAGATTTTGGTTAGGAGGAGCTACAGATGTATTGCCTTTATCATTCATACCAGAAATAGAGATAGTATTATTATCAATCAATTCTTGAATTTTCCCCTTTAAAGCAAAACATTTTTCAGTATCATGCCCAGGTTGACGATGAAATTGACAAAAAGATTTGTTATCAAAATAGGGTGAATTAATCTTTGCAGGATCAATTTGCCTTATAGGAGGAAGAGTAAGTACATTTTGTTCCAATAACTTATTCATAATACTATGCAATGATTCATTCAAAGGAGTAAACTTTCTTTCTTTCTTGAAAAACTTAGAAATAGGAGACACACCTGATGCTGCATTCACATTGTTGTTGATGATGTTTTCATTGAATTTAATGGACTCTCTGTTCGGTTTAAACTTCCCAAATGGTTGTTGACTACTATCACCCTTATCACTCGGAGTCATAGGATGTGATTGTTCCATTTGACTCACAGTCAGTTGATAATTGTGAAGAGTTGCGCACAACTGTTGGAAAGAAGTAAACTCAGAAAACAGGAGTTTGTCTCGAATATCTTTTTGTAAATTAGAAATAAAGATTCTTTGAATATCATTGCCAGGCACTGGAAAAGAAATTTGAGCATACAAATGCTTATATCTACCAATGAAATCAGTCACTTTTTCTTTAACACCTTGTTTACAATGCATTAAATCAATCAAAGTAACTTTAGGACTTATATTGTTTTGAAATTGTTGAATGAAAGCATTTGCAAGTTGTTCGAAAGAAGTAATAGAATAGGAAGGCAACGAGCAATACCATTGTAGGGCTTTGTCTCTTAATGTTCTAGTAAACAATTTTGCAAGCAACCTTTGGTCATAAGCAAAATCAGTACATATTGTTTGAAAGGTCTTAACATGTGTTAGAGGATCACCCTTAGCATTATAAAGCTCCAAATGTGGAATTTCAACATGTTTAGGGGGAATAGCTCGAACAATGTCAAGAGAAAGTGGACTCGCAACATCAAATGTGGGCACACTAAACTTAGATTGATTCATAGAGGCAATTTGTTGCTGTAAAGAAGAGACAGTTTGTGCAAAATTGTTAATGGTCACTTCAGTCGAAGAGTTCATATTAGACGTGTTAGATTGTGATGGAGGTGTTATGTTATTGAAAGAAGGTAGAGAGTAAGGTGGTGGGACACTATGATAGTTAGTCATAGGAGATGATTGGACAGGAGGAACACTACAAGGAGGAATGGAAAACGAATTGCCCCCTTGTGTCATGTTCATAGGAACACTCATTGAAGGAATGAATGAAGAAGTTGGATTGAATGAAGGAAGAGGGTTAATTGAAGAACAGGGATTGCCCCCATGACTGGTGATCATAGGAGGAATGTCTTGTGTTGAAGTAGTCATTATGTTTGATGTAAAAGTAGGTATACTAGCAATAGGAGTCGTCAAAGGAATAGAATGATTGTCTTGAGTAGGAGGTTGTGTATAACCTAAAGTTTCGGCACAACTTTTCATAGGCATCACATTTGAATCCACAATGTGTGCAATACCATGCAAAATATCAATTCCATTCTTATCACTTTGAAGCATATGTTTTAGACCCTCAATTAAAGGAAGAGCTTGACTATCAGGGTATTCTTGAGACATCCACTGTCGAAAATCGTCAAATTAGTTATCCAATTTTGAAAGTTGTTCTACAGAAACCTCATGGAGAGCTTCTTCATCATTAAGAGGATTAGAGGAATTACCCATGTCCTTGTTAAAAAGGCCATTCAAATTAGGTTCCATCTCCTCAGTAATTAAACCTTGGAAGGACTTAATTCTAAGGCTTCGTCTAATGGGAATAGTGTAAGTAGGACTTATTGTTATAAAACTCATGCACTAAAGAGAGAGAGAAGATTTTGAATTTTAGAGGTAGCAAATTTCAGTAAAACCAGCCAATCTTCTAGATTTAAGCTGTTAAATGCAATCAGGACAATCTCCCGAAATTTCAGAAAAAATGTCCGGGACCGTGGCGCTCGGGGTGCACACGGTCCTCGCAACTTTTTTTGAAATTTGCAGGGATGAAAGTTATGATGATTTTACAGCTAACCTGAAAAAATTGAGTGATTTTACGATCTGTAGATAGGCCAAATTAAAGTTGCAATCTCAAAATTGAACCCTACCCAGATTGTCGAAAAATGCAAAATTTGAATTTTGAAAAAGAGAGGGAAACTGAAATTTTGAATTTTATGATTTTAGAGGGAATGTTAAGAGCAATGCAAGTTTTGAAATTTGAAAATTGACTCAATTTCACGCAAAATTCAATTCTGAAAGCGGAAATCAAAGTTGTTGTAATTAAGCACTTAATTTCAAAAGTCACAAATTGCAAGAATTTGAATAAAGCACTGAAATTTCGAATGAATGCCAACACACTTTTCAGATTTAGGATAGTCAGAAACACAATTTTGACATGAATTTCAGTTTCGACAATTTTTGAATGATTAGAAGCCTCAATCCAAGCAATCACTAGACCAACTTTGACTGTAATTTTGAAGGTGTTAAAATTGATAAAATCAGCCAAAATTCTGGATTTTAGCAGGAAAATACAGTAAGATCTCGCTCCCGAAATTTTGGAAAAAATGTCGGGGACGATGGCGCTCAAAGTGCACATGGTCCTTGCAACTTTTTTCCAAATTTTCAGGGATTAAAGATATTGTGATTTTATTGCAGAATCCAAAGTTACAGCTGATTTGGAGATGTTTTGATTAGTGAAATTATCAGTCAAAGGTTGAATCAAGAGGGTTTCAAAAATCAGGGTTTTGACACTTAACCACTTAATTTTCAAAATCGAAGCACAAATATGAATTGATAATTTGTAATAGAAGGGCAGATCTGAAACAAACATTAACAATTAAACATTTCACAAGTTTAATTACTTAAAAAGAAAATTTAGGGTTTTTATGCAATTAACCTCTAAAATTTTGCCAAAGATCAAACATGGAAATGTAATCAAGGAATCCAATTTTCAGATCTAACTATGAATAATCAGAAAGGATGTTCACGTCGGGTTCACCAAAATGTAAAGCGGAAAAATCGAACCCTAGTTGTTCTCCCCTCCCCAACTCCAAGGAGAGAGAAGGGAGATTCACTAGGGTTGATGGTTTTCACTTAGGAGAGACTTTACATTCAAAAGAGGGGTTGAAACCCACAAGATCCAATCCCATGCAATGCAAGATTGGATTCTATATGAGTTTCAAGGGTTGTGATAGCAAGGATACCCTCTTTTGTAAAGAATGTAGATAGAATGATTAAGCTAGGAATGCATAGAAAGTGAGAAAGATTCGCTTATAAACTGAGTTAGGGATATAGGATGAAGCTGCGGACCTGGAATTAGCAGTAAAATGTTGAGACGACGCTGTCCTGCAAATTTGAGCAAAAGTTGATGGGACGATGGCGCCCGGCGTGCACACGGTCCTCTGAAAAATCCGCGAAATGAAGGGGGATCTGTTCGTCTCTGCACAAGGATTCCAGATCTTCAATTTCAGCCGTGTACCTACAACCTACACACAGAAAAGTGAAGATGATTGGGGGGGTTAGGGATTAGGGGTTTGCCCTTAGGTCAAACCCCGGTTTTGGAATTAACCAAGAAATGAGAAATGTTGTAAATGTACTGTAAAACAAGTACTAATACCTTGTTGTAAGGATGTTTGTATCCTTATGTGCGAAGGTATAGATGTT
Organism: Cryptomeria japonica; assembly: GCF_030272615.1. Classification (NCBI taxonomy): domain Eukaryota; kingdom Viridiplantae; phylum Streptophyta; class Pinopsida; order Cupressales; family Cupressaceae; genus Cryptomeria; species Cryptomeria japonica. Next base: position 566,229,816 of record NC_081411.1, on the reverse strand, counting down.
GTTGTTTGTTGTATGTTGTATGTTGTAGCATGTAATGTGTTGTAAGTGATCTCCTCTTCAATGGTTGAATCCTTATCTTGAATGCAACACTTAGCCTTGAATGGAGACTTAGAATGATCAATTGCTTGAAGGAATGCTTGAATGCTTGAATGCTTGAGTATAGTTTCCATGCTTTTTCCATCATATCGAATGAAAGAGGAAAATGTAGTTTATATACTTGTCAATTAGGGCTAATAGACTGATTTTCCCGACGTTAGGCCGACCAGGAAATGTTAATTTTCCAATTTGCAAACAAAAAGGCCCGAAGTCCCATAGGAGACCGGGCCCAAAATAGGGCCAGGGACTAGGGCACTGGGCGCCCTGGTCCTGAAGGACCAGGGCGCTGGGCGCTCTGGTCCCACCTCCCGGGACAACAGGGTACAAAGGAGGTTCAAGCCAGGGTGCAAGAAAATGCAGTTTTTGGTGTCATGAGCAAGTTTCGAGGTCTCCATTCAGGTTTAGTGTTGCGTCGCCATCGTGAAGACCCAAATGCGGTCGAAATTGCAAGTGTCACAATTTTAGGACGCTACAGTTTGCTGGAATGTAACAGTTTTTCAATTCTGAACACAGACGTGTCTATATACTTCATAGATGCGGTTTCCTGACACAGACGTGGCTCTGTTTAACACAGACACATTTATGAGATTTTGTGCAAATTGCAATGTTGATTCTGGGAACACAAACACAATTCTGCCCTTCACAAACGTGGTTATACAACACAGACACTATTATGTCAGACACAGACGCGTTTCTGCAAAATTTGTGCAATTTTTTCCAATCTGTGAAGTTGTTTTTGTTGTGACCAAATCTAACTGTTTGACTGTTTTTCGTGACAAGAGGACACAGTGTTAATGAAGACCTAATGTTTGCAAGTGTCTAGACTAAAAAATGACTCCAATAAAAGTGTGTTGTTTGATGTAAAATTGTTTTGCATACACTTGAAGACACAAAAGACACAATGTTTTGTTGTTTGGTCTTGAATGTTTTGAATGTTTAACATAAGTCAAACACAATTCTTATGGCTGGCCAAGACAATAGTTGTTGATCCCACAAGGGGTTTTACCCTCGAGGCTATGCTATTCAGAGTGGATACTTAGATGCTTGACCTCACTGGCTCCACCCTCGGCACTCACTTCTCGGGTCAGCCAAGCATCAGTCCCCACGAAAACTTCCCGTGGTGAACTTTGTATCTCTACTAAGAATCGTATGTGTGTGGGCCACTACCAGAGGTCCGACCTCCTGCCCCAACAACTAGAAGGATTTTGGGCTTCTAAAACAAAAAGGTGCTAGTAAGGGCATCTGCTCATGTGGCCAGACATGCGGCACTTTTAGCTCTGTAAATACAGAAGGCTCCCAGCCGGTAGGGGTTATGCCCTACAACTGATCAAATAAATTTGATCAAACGGGTTTATGGGGAGACATAGTGTCGGTATGAACTAATCAGCACATGTTATTCATAGTTTTCACCATGAATACAGTTGTTTATAGTGGTTCGGAAGAGGTGGGTTTTCCTTGCTACCACTTGGGTCATTCTCCTCTCACTAGTAGTCCTAATGACCACATGGGAAGACAAGCCCTCTAAAGATTAAACAAAATGAGCCTATTGCTCAAGACACAAAAGACAATGATTCAATTTTAGTGCACCAATTGAAGTGTTTTGCTAGTCTATGAAAACAAGGCACACAAATAAAAATCCAAAAACCCTTGCCAAGGACCTGCAACAAAGAGTTGTTAGTAGTTTGGATTGTTTCAAATAATCACCCCTTCCTGCAAGCACACAAGTTAGGTAAATTTTAAATCCAAAAGACTTTGTGAAAATAGGGACCTTCAACAAAAATGATTTTGCTTTCAAGACAAGCTGCACCGATTTCGTTAGCTAGATCTGAAAATGTTAACTCAAAATAAACTAGATCTGAAGCCCTAGATGCAAAATCCAAAAACTGAATCAATAAACCCTAAATTTGAAACTTGTGAACACAGACGCGATTACCCTCAACACAGATGCGACTTTGTGACACAGACGCGGTTATGTGATGCACAGACGGGACTACAGAATGCAGACGCGACCCTTGGTCATAGACGTGGCTAAAAACACTGCAGACGTGACTAAATAACACAAATGCGCTTTCCCAGAACCTGCAAAATAAAATATTGCCAGTAACACAGACGCGATTCCAGATATCGTAGACGCGCCAGAAAAATAAAAACGCGATCCGAAAGTGCACAGACGCGAAAATATCAAAATGTTGTCGAAAATGTCAGATCTGTAACTTCAAAATACAAAATCTTCAACAAAGATGTTAAATGCAAAAGGGACAAGGGTCCCATCAGGTGTGCCAAAATGTATATGGTGAAAATGGATAACAACAATAACAATATTGAAAGGCTAAATGAATTCAACCACAAAACCCTAGCCTAACAACAACAAAGATCCACCATAACATATGAAGATTACCTAAGACAATGCAAATCAAATGAAATAACAAAGATTATACCATCACATGTCCAATAGGGTTTGGATCTCCATTCTTCCTATCTCCATTGATTTTGCTTGATATATTTGCTCTCAGATTTTATGTGCACAAGAGCTCAACAAAGAACGAAATGTGGTTGCAAGTAGGATCGTAGTGTAGTCGAGTCCTTAAGATGATTCATTAGAATGAATGATTAGGGTCTGATAATGAAGGAAGCATCTCCTTATATAGAAGACACAATATGAAATGGAGGGATAAGATTGAGAGGTGTAAAAGGAGGTCGGCTATGATTAGAGGGTAGGTAAAAGAAATAATAAAATAATGAAAGGGGTAGGTAGTGTATGAATTAAGAAATGAATGACATTTGTCATGGGTAGAAAAGGTTAATGAATTAATTAAATAAATAAAGATTTATTTAATTAATAGAAGAAATGAGATCAATTAAATAAATAAGATATTTATTTAATTTAGGAAAAGGATAATTTAAATAAATAAATGTATTTATTTAAATGAGAAATAAGGCTAGAAGAAGATAAATGAATTAATTAAATAAATAAGGATTTATTTAATTAATAGAAGAATTAGGCTTAGATAATTAAATAAATAAAATATTTATTTAATTAGACTGGATAATTTTAGGTGTCTACATTTTGCCCCTCTTTGAGACAATGCAGCTTGTCGCGTTGTTTCAAAAAAAAAAGATGAACTGATACAGAGTTGCCCCAAGATGGGAATGATATGCCCCCTCGAGAGATTGGATAAAAATGTCTGGAAAGATTATAGAGAATCTCTCGATAAGAAACAAAAACTAGAATGGACTGACCAGATAAAGTGACAGAGTCACGGGATAATGAAGACTGACTTGGGAAAAGAGGGCGAGGGCTAGGGTAGTCTATAAGATAGACCACGGGGAAAAATACATCCTCATTGTCATCTACACATCCACGAGAGTAGATTGCAGAGCGAAAATAGAGCAGTAGCAGTCAGCAGCGGTGGCCTTCATTTATAGATTCAACCGCGTTCACCGATTTTAGAGGCCAGCAGAGGCAGGAGAGCTGTTAAGTACCACCAAACCTCCTCGTACTTTGACGCATTTATTATTGTCATTAACGCATGCTAGGTAGAGCAATAAATGTGCTTAGAATAGAGTCCCAAAAAATGTCCAAAAACGTCTAGGTGCATCTACGTTGGTGCCAGGTGCGTCTGTGTTTGTGCCAGGCGCGTCTGCGTTTGAAACCGCGTCTGTGCAAAATGCGGCCGCGTTTATGATGGTCAGGTGCGTCTGTGCCAAGATGGCACGTCTATGTTGCCCAGGCACGTCTATGCAGAGCATAGGCACGTCTATGTTTGTCAGGCGTGTCTATGTTTTTCAAGCGCGTCTATGCAGTCTTTGAGCACGTTTATGTTAGGTAAGCACGTTTGTGTTTAAAAATGTGAAGTTTTGTCTTCGAGGTCAAATCGACAATTTTGTGATGAACATACACTGTCGATTGGATAAGCTGCTGAGAGGATACACTCAAGCAGATCCTCTAGGGAAGACTAGAATAGATCAAGGCACTTTGTGATGAATAGTAAGCACCAAGATATAGTACTTTGTGATGAACAGGGAGTACTTAAAATATGAGGAACACTTTGTGATGAACAGTGAGTGCAAATGTGAACAACACTTTGTGATGAACAAGGAGTGCCACACACGTAGTACTTTGTGATGAACAGGGAGTACCACTAGGATAGAAGCAACACTTTGTGATGAACAATGAGTGTCATTGGGATAGATAGCCATAGGAATTTAGATAAAAAGTAGCATTTTTGTGATAAACAGGGAATGCCACTATGACTGACATGAGTGATTTGCTTGACTGCAAGAGTATTTGCCGATGTTGAAGTCACGAGAGAGATTCCCGTCTACTCAGAGATTGCAACCTAAGCTGATAGCCGAGGAGCGAGCTGCTATCAAGGCTATGGGATTGAGACATGTTCTATATGTGCCTGAGTTTCAGAGTGAACATGGGACTGTTGACTGCGCTGGAGGAGAGATGGCACTCTGAGACATGTACTTTTCATTTGCCAATGGGTGAGATGATAGTCACCCTTGAGGATGTATATAGGATCTTGCAGATACTGATCGATGGGGAGCTAATCCCATACAATTGAGATGGATATAGGGAGGCCCTGAGATGAGTGTTCCAGGACCCAGGACTAGAGATGAGGGCTGGACATGTGGCGTTTGATACGATGACAGCTACAGGGCTAGCGCTGCCAGCAATGGTAGGAGGAGCGATCAGTGGGTTCCTGTGTCTGGATAGAGCGACATGAGGGTTGGCTGTCGGCTAGGGAGGAGCATTGGAGACACTGGTGACACAACACACCAGATATGCCTCGGGACCGTGTGTGCTAGCACACCTCTACTATGAGCTACATCAGTTTGTATACCACGGATCAGTGGGATTAGGCTGTGGGGTGACATTGCTGCAGGTGTGGGCTTATGAGCATCTACTAGTGATGAGGCCGATACACTTCAAAGGTAGGGGTCATGGATGCAGTTTTGTTCACTTGTATCACATGATCACATTGCAGCCACGGATTGACAGGTTAGAGCATTGGTGGCGAGTGATAGATAACATTGATGTGGTCATATGGAGACCATACCTTGGATGTGAGGAGTGGGAGGATGATGCAGTTGAGCTTCCCTACACCTTCCAGAGCAGGTATCTGATTGGGCGGATGCCCTACGTGCTGGAGAGGCAGCTAGTGGACAGGGTTGGCAGGCAATTTGGCAGGATCCAGAGGATTCCATGGGGCTCAGGCATGTATGCATGGACTGTGAGAGATCAGGTGCAGTTTGGGCCCCTATTATCATATGATCAGGCAGTTATGCAGCTGGTAGAGATGTTGCCACTACCCTAGGACATGTGGCTAGAGATTGAGGATGTCGGCATGGATGCCGAGTACACAACATACTGGGCGAAGCATCCATTCCCATCCCTGACGGATCCGAGAGAGGCCTTAGATGGAGATGGTGGTGGGGATGATGATGATGGCGGAGGTGATGGGGGTAGAGGTCGATGGAGGAGGAGGGGAGTAGTTGGAGAGAGGAGGGTTGTACCTTGGAGGGAGGGTGGAGAGGAGAGGTAGGCTCGAGTGGTGAGGGGTCATGGTGGATTGCCACTATAGGTGCCAGCAGCATAGGGTCCCAGACCGGTACAGGTATAGGGACAGGGATAGATACAGGGATAGGTGCCAGCATAGGCACCAGAATAGGTACAGGCACACGCACAGGGCCAGAGGCAGAGGGGGCTGATGCAGAGGAGGATGAGCTGATAGAGCTGAGGGAGATCTATCAGGGATAGGTAGATGAGATCCAGGAGTTGGAGAGGGAGAGGGATAGGCTCAGGAGGAGGCTCAGAGATACTGAGCAGGAGCAGGATCAAGCTATTCAGCATTATACAGAGGCTGAGACAGCACTGAGGGTCAGGAGACAAGCAACAGATGACACAGGGGTAGGATATGCTTATGTCCTATGGGTAGGGGAGGAGATTACCTACTGGCGGAATCTCTATTATGGTGCAGTGCCAGTAGATCAGTTGGTGAGGAGCTTCCATAGACCTTCGCATACAACGATAGCTATGAGAGGGAGCCAAAGGAGACAGACATCGAGTGGTGGGGTCATGGGTCCTCCACCACCACCAGATAGAGGAGACAGGAGGGATGATCCTGGGGTAGGTCCTTCAGGGGCTCAGATTTCATCGAGGCCAGGCGGCTCTGAGGGAGGGAGTTCATCATAGCCATAGAGGGCTCCCTATGTATCAATATTATACCATGTTTGTATGATGATGTAGACACCTGCGGGTGCTTTTGTAGCCATATGATTTTGACATCATTGTATCATGACACTTTATGATTATATATATGAGATGATTCATCTTTGCGGTAGCTATATGCATGTGTACCTATATGATGAGATGTTCTTATGTGATGTTTGTTTTATGTTATGGATGCAAATGTGTATATGATGCAATGCAATATTTTTTTGGTTCTTTTATATGTGTATGCATGATGCAAAATGTGAATGTATGTAATGTAGATGAATATAATAATGCAAATGTAAATTGTGCTAATATGTGTTGTGTGCAGGATGTGATGCAATTATGATATCTATATGTATGTATGAAATGCTTATATGTGGTAATGCAAGTGCAACTACATGAAATGCAAATGTTTTTGGTGTGTCATTATACTCAGTCATGTTATAGCAGGCTACGCGGACTCAAGAAGGACTATGGAGGTCAATCAAGAAAAGGGGATGGAAGAAAGAAGATATGAAAGTGAAAGAGCTTCTTGTGCATTATCATCATTGAGCTTTATTATGGCAAGTAGGTTATGACAATAGAGGCATATGTTTGACCCAGAAAGTCATTGTACCTATTTGCATGCAGATAAGATAGTCACAAACAAGGAATGCCCCAATTCACACTTGACTCTCAGTGTCCTCATATCCTTGGACAAGTCATAGCATTACTAAAAGACAATCCACAGACAACAAATACAAATAGGTGACGATACCCCATCCTTGCCTTTCTAGTCAAAGACATCCTGGAGATAGAATCTCTAGTCAGAGACATCCTGGAAAAGATAAAAGACATGTCACCAGAAAGATAAAATCAAAAGAAAACCAAGACTCGACACCAACATCCACTATAGTCCTCAAGTTTAGTGTCTCTTGTCACTTGTATAAGTCTTATTTGATTGTGGTCACAATGTTTACTTTCACAAAAGGATAGATAGCACTGAACCATAATGTTGTCTGAGTCTGTTGAAAGATTTGATTTGTTGAAGCCCATTGTTGTTGTTGTGTCTCATCTGAAACTGACTGAATCCATGAAACTGATACCTTATTGCGGAGAAGATGAAACTCTATTGTGTATTTGTGACGCAAATGTTGCTTTATTGCGAATTGTGCGTGAATAGACTGAAGAAAGCTAGAAGAAATTGTACTCCTCGAAACATGTGATGTTCTCAGTTCCACACCCATCACTAGACGTAGGATTTGCCTTAGCCACATATAGGATCTAATTTATTATGAATGGAAAGGGAGGTTCATTATTAATGGCTAACCAATCTTAGGTAGATCAATAACAAGCCATGATGGGAATGGGTAAGTTTATTATTGATGAGTTGGTCGTGAGTGTGTGCAAAGGATGAAAGTGAATCCTGAAGAAGGGAGGAGCAATGTCTCTATGCATGGCACTGGTGACCTAGTTTTCACCATGGTACTTGCCTAGGGCACCACCGAAGTGGTTTTCACCATTGGATGAAATTATTTCTCTTTACTTTTTTTGATTTTTTCAATGTTTTTTTTGTGTCACAAGGTGCTTGGTTGCTAGGTTTTCACCAAGTAACGATTTTTTTGTTTTATAATTTTTTTTGTATTTTTGAATTTTTTGATTTTTTTTGTATTTTTGAATTTTTTTGAATTTTTTTGTATTTTTGAATTAGGATATTCCGAAGAGCTATGTGTAAAACTTGTGAAGGTGCATGCTGTTGATAGGATCCTCCAAAGGTTCACCCTCTATAGTTGAGAGCTAATATGCCCTAGATCCATAAGCTGTTGTAATGATGTAAGGACCAAGCCAATTTGGTTCAAACTTGCCCTTCTTCTCTCTGTCTTGCTAATTTTTGGGATTTTCTCTGAGGACCAAATCACCTACCTCAAATGTGCAAGGCTTGACCTTGTGATTGTAGCTAAGACTCATTCATTGTTGGCAAACCTTGAGATGATTAAAAGCAGTTTGTCTTCGTTCATCTAGTAGTTCCAGTTCTTGTAAGCGAGAGACCCTATAGTCTTCATCACTGATGATATTTTGCAAAGAGACCCGTAAAGAGGGTAGCTCAACCTCAATAGGCAAGATGGCTTTAGCACCATAGACAAGGGAATAGGGTGTAGCTCCTGTAGGTGTGCGAACACTTGTGCGGTAGGCCCAAAGTGCAGGATTAAGTTGGATATGCCAATTACGACCAACATCGTCGACTATCTTCTTTAGGATTTTAAGGACTTTTTTATTAGACGCCTCAGCTTGGCCATTACCTTGGAGGTAATATGGTGTGGAGAAACAATGGGAAACATGGAAGTGGTCACAGAGTTCACGAACATCCTGATTTTTGAAGGGACACCCATTATCGGTGATAATGGAAACAGGAATACCGTATCGGCAAATGATATAGTTGAGGATGAATGTAGCAATTTGTTTTCCTGTGACTTGCGTGAGAGGCACAACTTCAATCCATTTTGTAAAATACTCTATGGCAGTGATAATGAATTTATGACCATTGGAAGAAGGAGGGTGAATCTTGCCTATGAGATCGAGTCCCCACTGACAAAAGGGCCAAGGAGACGCAAGTGGTTGAAGTTCTTGTGCTGGTGTATGTATGAGGTCTCCATGAATTTGACATTGCTTACATTTCTTGACAAGCTGATATGAGTCTTTTTCCATATTGGGCCAGTAATATCTAGTCTTGATGAGTTTCTTGGCCAAGGTAGGACCACTAGATGTGGACCACATATCCCTTCATGCACTTCACGTAACGCAATCTAAGCATTGTCACTTTCTAAACATCTAAGAAGAGTGCCATCTAGACCCCGCCGATATATGATATCAACTAAGATGACATATCGAGAGGATTGGCGAATAAAAGTGTGACGTTGGTTATTTGATAGATCAGGAGGTAGAGTATTGTCATGAAGGTATGTGAAAATGGAACCATATAATTGGGACTCGGGACCGACGACACATATCGTCTCAGTAGGCACGATCTCATATGAAGGAACCAAAAGGTTATCCACCAAGAACTCATAGCAGGTCTCGTTTGGAGGTAAATCAATCAGTGAAGCAATTGTAGCCATGGCATCTGCAATGCCATTCTGCTCTCTTGGTATCTGCGCAAAGTCTATCTTTGTGAAATGTTGGTTCAGGTCATCCACCATTTGTTTATAAGGCATTAATTTTCATCTTTTGTTTGGTAATCATTAGTTGCTTGACAGATGACAAGTTGGGAGTCCCCAAAAACACAAAGTTCCTGGATCTTCCATTGAACTACAATTCATAATCCTATTGTTAATGCCTCATATTCCGCTATATTGTTAGTACAAGGAATGAATAAGCAGTATGATTCTGGTATAGAATCCCTTTGAGGAGTTATAAAGAGGATGCCAGCTCCTACCCCATGCTGTGTGTATGAGCCATCGAAGTACAGTTGCCATGGCTTTGCATGTGACATTGTTAAAATAGATTCATCTGGAAATTTTGAACTTAGAGGAACATCATTTATCATGGGAGCACCTGCTAATTGATCTGCGATGGCTTGTCCTTTTATTGCTTTTCTATCCACATACTCGATGTCAAATTCACTCAGGATCATTACCCATTTGGCCAATCGGCCAGTAAGTGTTGTTTTATTGAGAAGGTATTTCAATGGATCAATCCTTGCAACTAACTTAGTCTTATGAGTGAGCAAATATATCTAATCTGAGAGCAAATATATCAAGCAAGATCAATGGAGATAGGAAGAATGGAGATCCAAACCCTATTGGACATGTGATGGTATAATCTTTGTGATTTAATTTGATTTTCATTGTCTTAGGTAATCTTCATATGTTATGGTGGATCTTTGTTGTTGTTAGGCTAGGTTTTTGTGGTTGAATTCATTTAGCCTTTCAATATCATTATTGTTGTTATCCATTTTCACCATATACAGCTGGTAATGTTATTTGTTGGCATTTCAATAAAAGGAGATTGTTGATATTAATTAAGGATATTGAGAAGGTTGTTGAAGATTATTTGATATAACTGAAAAGGGATGATAACTATCTTTATAACATTATTTTGTCATTGATGTCAAGAAATTGATTTTCTGATTCAGTATGATGTTGCCATATCATAAGAAGTATGTTTTGATGAGTATTAGTTGGTCGATAAGTGACATAGAAAGAATGTGATAAGAAAGGGGAGAAATAAGTTATTCAATGGGCAACTATTATCAAGTTAGACAATGATGAGATCATGATGTTTAGATTGTTTTGATATCCTACAAATGTTGTTGATTGTAAGGTTAATACTATACTATGTCACCGAGTAAAGAACCTAGTCGGTAAACCCTAAGGTTATCGATATCGGTTAATGAAGGCAGAATGTCTACCGAGTAAAGTTTAATATTTACCGAGTTGCAACCGAGTTATGACAGATCACATTGGATGGATAAAAGCATTATTTAATGAAGGATGTTGATGAGCTGGAGATGAATAAATGATTGGTATGCCATGCATGAAGTTTGTTAAGGATGTATGGGAATAGAAGATCGGCAGGAAGATCTACAACTTAGATTGAACCGAAATAACCTTGTGCAAGCTCCAAGAAAGGAATGCAAGTCCCAAGGTGACGTAAAACATTTTCAGATCGAAGGATACATTGAACCTAGTCAAGATTGAAGATCTGATGGCTAAGATTGATCATGAGAAATGTGATCAAAGAGATTTGGTGGTTAGCAAATTGTTTATAAATAAGAAATTATTGATGAACAATGTATGCGGGCAAGTGTAAGCACAAGGATGCTACATAGTGATTACCGAGCACAAAAGCTTGAAGACCTATTTTGAATAATAGAGTAAGGAGCCCAATAGAGGGACAAGATAAGTCCTATGACAAGATTGTTTTGAGTAAAATAGAATCTGCTTTAGCATTTTAGATGTGAAGTTGCAGATATATTTATTATTGTTGTTTATTTTGTAAGTGACAGAAAATATCTTAACTGAGTGGACTTAACAGTCTTATTTTTAAACCCTCTAGCAAGGTAACATTCTAAATGAGTGTTTGAAATCCTTTGACAAGGTCACTTCTAACAAAGTGAAGATCCTAACAGATCTGAGGGAAATCCCTTAACAGGGTCACATCCAGCAATGTGTTTGTAATCTTTAACAGGATTTTCTTTTAACCGAGCATACTCTAGAAGAGTATATTTCTTAGTGGGTCCGAAATACCACAGTGGTTTTTCCTTATTTGGGTTTCCACATTAAATCTAGTGTTATATGTGTTATGATGATTATGTGTTTATGAGTTTGCATGTTTAACAGTTTTTGGTTATATTTCTGAAGTTTAAGTTACCGAAGTTGAATCTATTGATTTTATGGAAGATTAAGTTTGTATGATTCACCCCTTCTCTCATCTTGTTAGCTATTGGCATCAGAACGTTACAATTGGTATCAGAGCATTGGACTCGGGAAGAAAAAGTTTAAAGGTACTTGAGGCAAAGATCCGAAGATGTACAAAAGAGATGCACCAGAGCTGAACAAGTCAAGTTTCTCCACATGGAAGAAAAGGATGAAGCTGCATTTATCAGGAATTGGAGAATATGCAACATATTATTTGGAGAATGATTACATACCACCAAGCACCAACTTGATGACCTTGGAAGAGATAAAGGCAAAGCAAGAACATATTCAAGCTATGATTGAAATAACATCAGCATTGATCGACTCAGAATTTAATGATCTAGAAGGATGCAATGATGCAAAAGCAATGTGGACCAAGCTCATATCTGTATATGGCGGTGATGAGCATGTTCAAAGAGAAAAAGTAGATAGTCTAAGAGGACAACTTGAATCCATGAGAATGAATGAAGGTGAGAACATAACCCAATACAGTACAAGGTTAAAGGAGATTGCCAACCAAATTAAAGAAGAAGGAGGAACTATTGAAGAAAAGGATGTAACAAGTAAGTTGCTTAGAACCCTTCTACCTGCTTATGCCATTCGAGTCTCTATAATCAGTGAACTAAAGTCTGTACCTAAAATGCTAGTTTCTTTGGATGCTACTATTGGTAAGCTACATGCATTTGAGTTAAGTAATTTTGATAACATTGGGTATTTGGTAAATAAAGTAGAATCTGCTTTCATTTCTTTTCATATTGGTGAATCTGATGAATACAATGATAGAATGAGTAAGTACTCTGAAGGAAATCACAGTGGAGCAAGTGAAAGATTTCATAAGAACATGGAAGAAGTGCACAAACTGTATGAGGAAATCAAGAAGCAAGAACAGTTTGAAGCATTATAAGCCAGAAGGTTACCGAGAGGAAAAGGTAAGTATAAAGGAAAGCTACCTTTAAAATGTTTCAATTGTGATAAAATAGGACATATGGCTTCTAACTACCCTAAGAAAGAATCTAGTGAAAAGAGAGAATACTGAGATAACAGGCAGAAAGACAACCAATACAGAGGACACCGAGATTTCAGAAGGAGAGATAGAAAGACATGCCTAGTAGCTGATGAGGAATCCAACGATGATAAATCTGATGAAACTGATACCGAGGAAGTTGTTTATGTGGCTATTAAAGATGGATCAGATGAAGAAAGGTATGAAGAAAAGACCCTAATATCTCACAAATAATAATGATTCTTGGATCATAGATAGTGGATGCTCACATCACATGACAAGTGATAAACACAAGTTTGTTAAATTAGAAGACTATGATGGAGGCTATGTAAGATTTGGTAATGATGCACCATCTCTGATGAAAGGTAAAGGATCTATAACACTTCTTGACAATGCTAAATGTGATGATGTATATTGGGTTGAAGGTTTAAAATACAATTTGTTGAGTGTAGCACAACTAAACAATACAGGATACCGAATAGAATTTCAGAAAGGAATTGTCAAAGTTTATGACAAGCATGGAAAGTTAGCTGCTACCAGGACACAAACAAAAGGTAATACATTTCATCTTGACTCAACTCGGAACACATGTCTTTATGCTAAGATAGATGATACCTGGTTATGGCATAAAAGGTTTTGTCATGTAAATTTTGATAATCTGATCAAAATAAGTAAGAAGCACTGAGTAAGAGGTCTACTGAGTCTAGAAAAACCTGAGAAAGCTATATGCCGAGGATGCCAGATGGGTAAGATGACAAGATCAAGCTTTACAAGTAATTCCTACACTTCTAAAGGAATTTTAGATCTAGTACACACTAATCTTTGTGGTCCCATGAAAGTTCAAAGTTATTATGGTGATAAGTATATCATATTATTTGTGGATGATTACTCAAGGATGATGTCAGTTATGTTTTTAAAAGAAAAATCAGAAGCTTTTCAAATGTTTAAATGGTACAAGGCAAGAGTTGAAAATGAAACTGGAAGACAACTGAAATGTCTTAGATCTGATAGAGGAGGAGAGTTCACTTCTGATGAATTTAACTTATTCTGCAATGATCATGGTATAAAAAGGCAAGTATCTACATCGAGAACACCTCAGCCAAATGGGATAGCCGAGAGAAGAAAAAGATCAATTGTAGATTGTGCAAGAACCTTGATGATAGAAAAGAGGGTACCTCAAACATTTTGGAGAGAAGCAATCAACACTACAGTTTACACCCTTAACCGAGTTCAACTAAAGAAAGGAACTATGAAGACACCATATGAGATCTGGTATGACAAGAAACCTAATGTAAGTTATTTTAAAATCTTTGGAAGTAGATGCTATATTCAAAAAGATGACATAAATGGAAAGTTTGATTAGAAAAGTGAAGAAGGAACATTTCTTGGTTATTCTTCTAGAAGTAAAGCATTTAAATGTCTGATCAAATCATCTAACAAAATAGTAGAAAGTGCAAATGTGAACATTGATGAATTTGCAGAAAGAAATGATGAAGGAAATTCCAAAGAACCAGAACATTATGAAGAATTTTTTTATGTTCAATTGAGAAAGTTTCTGAAGAAAATGAAGATAATGACCAATTATCGAGTGATGAAGAAGATTGTACAGAACCTACCGAGCCTATATTAGCCAAATATGTCAGAAGACATCATGCATCAAGTCAGATTATAGGAGATAAGGATGATCCAGTAACGACAAGGAACAAATTGAGACAGAACACATGTCTGATATCCGAATTTGAACTGAGAATACTAAAAGAGGCATTTAATAGTGAAGACTGGGTAAATGCTATGATAGAAGAGATTGATCAAATCAAGAAGAATGACACATGGACACTGATCCCAAGATCAAAGGACAAAAATGTAATCGATACAAAGTGGATTTTTAGAAACAAGCTAAATGAAAAAGGTGAGGTCATTTGGAACAAAGCAAGACTAGTTTGCAAAGGTTATGCTCAAGAAGAAGGAATAGATTATGGTGAGACTTTGCACCTATGGCTAGACTTGAGGGATAAGAACATTGTTGGCATATGCTGCTTTCAAAAATTTCAAGGTATATCAAATGGATGTTAAATCTGCATTTTTGAATGGTATACTAGAAGAGGAAGTTTATATTGAACAACCTGATGGATTTTTTGAAGACAAGAGTAAAGATCAGGTATGTAAACTAAAAAAAGCTTTATATGGTCTGAAACAAGCACCTAGAGCATGGTATGAGAGACTGCACTCTTATTTGATCAAAATTGGTTTTATAAGGACAAGTGAAAACAACAACATGTACATGAAGAGTGATGAGGACAATGGAATACTGATCTCAGCCATATTTGTTGATGACATTATTTTTTGTGATAATGACTCCTAATGCAAGAACTTTGGAAATGAAATGAGCAAAGAATTTGAGATGTCATTAATCGGTGAGATAAAGTATTTTATAGGTTTACAGATACTGCAAATGAAAGATGAGATTTTCAATACTCAATCCAAGTACATAAAGGAAATCTTGAAGAAATTTGGAATGGAGGATTCTAAACCAGTAAGTATTCCTATGACTTCTAATTGTAAACTATCAAAGAATGATGAATCTGTATCTGTTGATGAGACACTTTACCGATCTATGATTGGGAAGTTGCAATATGTTGTGCATAGAAGACCGAATATACCACATGCAGTAGGTATTGTTGCAAGATTTTCTATAGATCCCAAGGAAACCCATATGATAGCAATCAAGAGAATTTTTAGATACTTGAGAGGCACTGAAGATTATGGCTTAGTATATGAAAAGAGAAATGATTTTGATTTAAAAGTTTATACTGATGCTAATTGGGCAAGTAACATAGATGACAGGAAAATCACAAGTGGTGGAGCTTTCTTTTTGGGAGAAAGACTAGTAAGTTGGCTTAGCAAGAAACAAGGATGTATTTCATAGTCAACAACAGAAGCTGAATATGTTACTGTAGCATTGAATTGTACCAATATAGCATGGATCAAACAACTATTGGAAGGTATAAATGAGAGAGTTACCAAGCCAGTGACTATATTCTATGATAATACGAGTGCCATTAACATTTCAAAGAATTCGGTAATGCACTTTAAGACAAAACATATCTCTATAAAGTATCATTATCTCAGAGAAGAAGTTCAAGAGAAGAGAGTTGTGCTGGAATATATCAGTTCAAAGGAGCAATTAGTAGACATCTTCACAAATACAGTGCCAAGGGACACTTTTGATTATCTCAGAAGCAAGTTAGGGGTCCTACCCCTATCTTCTACTCACTGACAGAGTTCGGTGAAAGCATCAATTCTATGAATCTATAGAATATTATGTGTGGATTGATGCTGATTTATGCACTTTAGAAGATTTTCTAAAGGTGTGCAGGAAATAGTGAATAGAGACAAGTTGCTCTGACCAAGACTAAGATGATACACAACAAGGCAAATCACTTCACAGAGGAAGAAATCATGATTTAGTTCTTTTACTTTTTGGCATTGTTGTCAAAGGGGGAGAAGACTAAATGGTAAAATCCTAAATGAAGAAGATAACAAAAGATTAATGACAGGGGGAAAAGACTACAAAGGGGAGAAGACTTAATACAAGTCAACATATCAGAAGCCTAATGAAAAAGGGAGAAGACTTCAGACGATTTTTAACATCTCAAGGATAATAGGAGAAGTCTAACAACAATTTGAATCCAAATCAATTTGAATATCTTATTGGTATTACCATTTAAAAGTTGGTTTTGCCATCAATGCCAAAGGGGGATATTGTTGGCATTTCAATAGAAGGAGATTGTTGATATTAATTAAGGATATTGAGAAGGTTGTTGAATATTATTTGATATAACTAAAAAGGGGTGATAACTATCTTTATATCATTATTTTGTTATTGATGTCAAGAAATTGATTTTCTGATTCAGTATGATATTGCCATATCTTAAGAAGTATGTTTTGATGAGTATTAAGTGGTCAGTAAGTGACATAGAAAGAATGTGATAAGAAAGGGGAGAAATAAGTTATTCAATGGGCAACTATTATCGAGTTAGACAATGATGAGATCATGATGTTTAGATTGTTTTGATATCCTACAAATTTTGTTGATTGCAAGGTTAATACTGTACTATGTCACCGAGCAAAGAACCTAGTTGGTAAACCCTAAGGTTATTGATATCGGTTAATGAAGGCGGAATGTCTATCGAGTAAAGTTTAGTATTTACCAAGTTGCAACCGAGTTATGACATATCATATTAGATGGATAAAAGCATTATTTAATGAAGGATGTTGATGAGCTGGAGATGAATAAATGATTGGTATGCCATGTATGAAGTTTGTTAAGGATCTATGGCAATAGAATATCGACAGAAAGATCTACAATGCAGATTGAATCGAAATAACCTTGTGAAAGTTCCAAGAAAAGAATGCAAGTCCCAATGTGAGGTAAAATGTTTTCAGATTGAAGGATACATTGAACCTAGTCAAGATTGAAGATCTGATGGCTAAGATTGATCATGGGAAATGTGATCAAGGAGATTTAGCGGTTAGCAAATTGTTTATAAATAAGAAATTGTTGATGAACAATGTATGCGGGCAAGTGTAAGCACAGGGATGCTACATAGTGATTACCGAGCATAGAAGCTTGAAGACCTATTTTGAATAACAGAGTAAGGAGCCCAACAGAGGGGCAAGATAAGTCCTATGAAAAGATTGTTTTGAGCAAAATAGAATCTACTTTAGCATTTTAGATGTGAAGTTGTAGATATATTTATTACTGTTGTTTATTTTGTAAGTGATAGAAAATCTCTTAACCGAGTGGACTTAACAGTCTTATTTGTAAACCCTCTAGAAAGGTAACATTCTAAATGAGTGTTTGAAATCCTTTGACAAGGTCACTTCTAACAAAGTGAAGATCCTAATAGATTTGAGGGAAATCCCTTAACTGGGTCACATCTAGCAATGTGTTTGTAATCTTTAACAAGATTTTCTTTTAATCGAGCATACTCTAGAAGAGTATATTTCTTAGTGGGTCCAAAATCCCACAGTGGTTTTTCCCTATTTGGGTTTCCATGTTAAATCTGGTGTTATATGTGTTATGATGATTATGTGTTTGTGAGTTTGCATGTTTAGCATTTTTTGGTTATATT
Organism: Cryptomeria japonica; assembly: GCF_030272615.1. NCBI lineage: Eukaryota > Viridiplantae > Streptophyta > Pinopsida > Cupressales > Cupressaceae > Cryptomeria > Cryptomeria japonica. The sequence goes on along the minus strand of NC_081411.1, from coordinate 566,211,963 downwards.
ACTGAATTTTAAGTTACCAAAGTTGAATCTATTGATTTTATGGAAGATTAAGTTTGTATGATTCACCCCCCTCTCATCTTGTTAGCTATTGGCATCAGAACTTTACAATATCAATCACCCACTTCTAGAAATTAAACATTTCTAGAGTGTTGTTTCTAGCAGCATTCAGAATAGTATCTACATCCTCCATGTCCTAGGAAAAATCCTCAGACCTAGGGTTTCTCTCCTCCATATTATGTTTAACATCATCCCTATTGTCTGAATCATAGGTATTCTCCTTCACCTCTGACTCTTCAACATCCTCTTCTTTCTACTCATTATCCTTGTCTCCTTCCTCACCCTCACCCTCACCCTCAACCTCCTTCTCCTGCTCATTAACCCTCAATTTCTTTTTTAGTGGGAAGATTGGAGGAATCCTCATTAGAGTCAAAACTAGCATAATCCTCAGAAATATGGGAATTCTCCACAAGGGGATCATCCTTATTTGCCTTAATTTTATCCTTAAGATGCTCATATATTAACAAAATAAGACCTTGGTGGGAAATGGGGTAGGAATTAGGTTTCTTAGCATGGTCAGCCAGACTGTCATTAAGGGAGGAGGCCAGATAGAAGGAAAGAGATATCTTAGAGCTATGGCGAAAGTGATTAAGGATAACAAAGTGGTAATTATAGACTTCTGAAAACCTACCATCAATAGTAAGATACTCCATTAACACTTTCAACATTTTCTGCCAAAAGGATTTTACTTGGTTAGGGAGATAATAGTAAGTATTATCCTTTTTGGCAAGGCAAGCCCTTTCTTCTTCATTCTTGGGGAAATTCTTGATGGCTTCCACCAAGAGCTCACGATCTCTGTAAAACTTGATGCCATCCTTCTGCAAACCAATCACCTCAGCCACCAAATCTTCATCCACTCTCCAGGTTTGACCAAATAGAGTAACTTTATTATTTTTCCAACCCTTGGCAAAACCATGAGAAACAGACTTCTTGCTCCCATGCAATTTCTCCATATAATCAGTGAAGCCATATTTATGCAACCTTATCCAAATTTTCCTTTCATCCTTCCAAATTTCACAGCTGGTGGGCTCATTGTAGTTGAGATTTCCTCCCATAATGTAATAGCTGTTCAAGTTGAAACCCTCAGGGGAGCACAAACTGACTAGATGTTGAAGAAAAGAGAAGCTGGAATAAAAAAACAAGGTAATTTTCTTGTTTTTCAAGTAGCCCTTTAAAACATACAAATTAACCCAGTACTTAATATGATAAGGCCCTTCACACCTATACTCATTAGCATGACACTTAAGACATGTCATCATCTGACAATCTACCTCACTCCAAATTCTATCATTGAAGTCCAAACCAAGAAGGGTGATAATGAGATTAATATGTACCATTGATTCTATCATAAAATAATTGCTCTCAGATTTTGTTATTACATGATGACTCTCCGATGTAATTATCATCTTTCGGTAAATGACCCCCTCATTGGCTAATAAATCAGCTACCCTACTACCTTCCCTAAAGGTATGGGTAATAATCACATTATCATAGGCATCTAAGTTTTTTTAGCCTTATCAATGATATTTTGGATATTCCAAGAAGGGGAACTAATACCTTTAATAGCCTGAATTATATTAAGGGAATCCCCCTCCAGCCAAATTCTTTTAAAATTGAAGCTCTAAACAAGCTGAAGACATTTTAACATTACTAGAGCTTCTGCCACACGGTTGTTTTGAATTCCAAAGGGATAGGCAATCACAACAACACAAAAACCATAAGAGTTTCTGATAACCCCTCCCCCTCTAGCATTACTTGGATTTCCTTTAGCTGCACCATCAAAGTTCACCTCAACCCAATCATGAGGAGGGAACCTCCAAACCACATTATCTCTTCTACTCTTTTTATCAGACTTCCAAACCTTATTCATCAATTTCCATTCAGTTGGAATTCTTTTCTCATTATCAATCATATCAATATAACCACACTGCTTGTTGCTTTTGTGAATGGTATTGATGTTTTCTTTAATATCCCTACAAATATTTTAATAAACTACCTAAGAAGAACACTTAGTCTCCCTAAAAATTCTATTGTTTCTCTCCTTCCAAATATGCCAATAGGTCATAGGAAGAACAAAGGACTAGAGGGTCTTAATCATGGGAAGCTTGGTAGCAAAGATCCAATGCCAAAGGACTTAAAATTATTCTGCATAACCCAATCAACTTTCCATTGCATCCACGCTTTAACCTAGATTTCCCAAGTAAAAGAACAATGAATGAATAAATGATCCACAGACTCAGCCTCTTTTTGACATAACTCACACCTATTAAGAATCATAAATCCTCTTCGAACTAGGTTATCGATAGTAAGAATCTTGTTGTGAATTGCAAGCCAAGAAAACATATTAACTTTAAGATTGAGGAATCTATTCCAAATTTTAGTCCATATAGGGTTGCAAGCCTGAGTAGATATCTTTTTGTAAGCAGAAGCAATAGTAAAATTACCCCTAGGATTACTCTTCCATAAGTACACATCATCTAAATATTTGCTGACAGATAAGGACATCAAATCATGCTGGAGCAAAGAAAATCCAACATAAACCACATCAAATATAACCCATTTATTCTCCTCCCAATAATTACAGACCACAGAACCAAACCTCCTTTTACAATATTCAATGAAATGGCTGCAATCCTGATTAAAAAGAGGCTCATCTTTGATCCAAACATCCTTCCAAAATCTGATTTTGTTACCTTTGCCAAGGACCCGGCAAGCTCCATCTTTAGCAACTTTAATATATTTTATCATACTATTCCATATAAAATATCTAGCAGGGATATCTTTATAATAGAGAATGGAATCAATGGGTTGATTATGGATGTATTTGTCAAACCACACCCCACTCCAATCTCTCTTACTGCCATATGCCCTCCAAACCTATTTGGCTAACAGTGCTTTGTTGAAAGGTTTAAGAGTTTTAATACCTAACCCCCCACTACTTTTAGGACCACAAACTTTATGCCAAGCAACCAAAGAAATCCTTTTCTTATCTTCCACACCAGACCAAAGAAATCTTTTCTGAATTCTTTCTAATGCTTTTGTAAATTTGATTGGTATACTAAACAAACTAAGAGCATAAATAGGAAGATTTTGAAGGGTAGCTTGAAGAAGATGAATCTTACCAGCCTATGATAACATAGAGCCTTTCCAACCAGCTAGTTTTTTGTTGAACTTATCAATCAAAGAATTCTAGAAAGAATTTGGAGGAGCCAAACCAAGAGGGAGTCCCAAATAAGTAGAGGGTATCAGCTCAACCTTACAGCCAATTGTGTTAGCAATCCTTTATTGCCTCAACAAGGGGGTGTTGATGAAGTAAATAGCAGATTACTCCCAATTAACCTGCTGGCCAGTAGCAAGGGAATAAGAGTTGAGAGAAATTTTGATGGAAGAAGCTTCACTCACAGAAGAGTATCTCAACAATATAGTATCATTAACAAACTATTAATGAGTGCAGAAGAAATTAGCAAAAGAGGGTTGCAAACCTTTGATGATCCTATTCTCTTTCAAATTTTGAATCAATCTACTCAAACATTCCACCAAAATAGTGAAAAGAATAGGCGAGATAGGGTCTGCTGGCTTGAGTCCCCTTGAATATTTAAAAAATATGGAAGGAGATCCATTAATAAGAATAGAAAAATTTGGTGTAGATATCAACTCTCTAGTGATTTTGACAACCTTCTCATCAAATCCAAAGGCCTCCATGATCCTAAAAAGAACCCGCCATTCAACCCTATCATAGGCTTTAGCCAAATGAAGCTTTATGAGAAATCCCTTTTTGTTTGCAGCATTAAGAGAATGGATTTTCTCATGCACAAGAATTATATAGTCCAAAATCTACCTACCTGGGACAAATCCTTTTTGCTCCTCAGAGATAACAAGGGGAAGAACAACCATCAATCTAGAAGTCAGGACTTTTGAAATTATTTTGTAAAATGAATTACATAGACTTATTGGCCTAAACTTACCCATAGAATCAGCTCCAACCACCTTAGGAATTAGAGCGATGAAGGTAGAGTTGATTTCTTTAAGAATTCTTCTAGAGCCAAAGAATTCTTTGACAACATTGACCATATCAGCCCCAACAATGTGCCAATATTCCCAAAAGAAAAACATGGGGAATCCATCCAGGCCCGATGCCTTATCCCCTTGAAAGGAGAAAACAACTCTTTTAATTTCATCAACTAAGGGGATGGCAGGTAATATCCTATTCTGATTAGGTCCAATAATCTTGGGAATATTTTCAACTAGATCTTGTTGCTTCACAAGGTCAATTTCCTTGCTACCTGTCAAGAGGTTAGTGAAGAACCTAACAAATTCATCACCTATATCATCAACTTTGACAAGAATTTTATCATCAACAATTAATTTGGAAATTTGGCTTGCTGCTTTATCCTTCATTGATGTCATTTGAAAGAATTTAGTATTTCTGTATCCAGCTTCTAACCAAATAGCCCTGGATCTATGCCTCCAGTAAATTTCTTTTCTTGAAATAGTGCTGTGTAATTTGGATAGAACCTCATCTTCTTTAGCCTTGGAGAAATTCTTATAACCATGTTCCTGAATAGAATTTTGAATCTGTTCTAATTCATCTTTGAGCTTCCTCTTAGATTCAAAAATATCCTCAAAGCCCTTTTTATTCCAAACCTTAATGTTATCTTTGATATTTCTTAATTTTTTAGCAACTTTGAACATGGCAGAACCATCCACGGTTATATTCCACCATTTAGCAATGGAAGCTTCCAAGGAAGGGTGTGAAATCCACATTTTTTCAAACCAGAAGGGAAAGCAACATTTGCCCTTAATAGAATCAGCAACAAAAGAAATGGGATAATGGTCTGATCCAATTCTATTAATAATAGACAGAGAACATATATACTTATGGACACAGTTAGGAGTAATAAGAGATCTATCAAGCCTTACCTAAATAAGTTCTCCTCCATCCCTTCAATTAGACCACGTGTAAGAAGCTCCAGAAAGGTCAACATCAATGAGGGTATTGGTATTGATAAAGTCCATAAGATCAGTCCTACTATCCAGTTGAGCTTGGGTTCCACCAAATTTATCAATCTCCTGTAGAGGGGTGTTGAAATCTCCCATCAAAAGCCAACAATCTTGGGAGAAAGTACCTCTTTTCTACTGGATTTTGTCCCAAAACTTGCTCCTAGCCACTTTAGAGTTGGGAGCATAAATGTTGGTGACCATCCATTCCTATCCTTCAGTAATGCATTTCACTCTCATAGAAATGATGTTACCATCTTCATCAATAGTTTTCTTATTCCAAAATATGACAACCCCACCAGACACTCCATTAGAACTATTGCCACAAACACCCCCCTATTTAAAGAATTTTAATTTTTCAACTTTTTCCTTACTCACTTTAGTTTCCTAAACCAGGATAATGTCCGGCTTATGATCTCTAAAAAAATTCCTGAGCACATCCTACTTGTGGAGACCATTTAGGCCTCTTATGTTCCAAGAGATTACCTTCATTTGGAAACCTAGGAGCAAGATTCCTAAATGGTTCATTGCCTTCCACTAGCTATATTTTGTTTGATCTCCTAGTCCCTATGCCACTTCATAGTTTTACGCCTCTATGGGGATTTGGAAAGACTAATATCTTCCTTAGACCTGGTTCTAGTTTTAACCCCATTAGTACAACCTATTTTCTTGTTTTTATTTTTTCCCACTCCTATTAACTCTTCATCTTCTTCATCTTTATATACAAATTTCTTACTATTCTAAGGTTCTCCTTTTTGTTGAGATGAGGTGGGTGAATCAGTCCCAAAGTTTTGGAATAGAGAGTTAAGGTTAACCTGGGGCGATTTGAACTGGGCCTTTTCTTCAATGATAACATCTGGAACTTCAGAGTCCTTTGAACACACTTTATTGAATTCCTGTTCTTTATCTTTTGGAAACTCATATTGTGATTCATTTATGTCTCCAATCTCACCGTCTTCAAGAATTTCTTCTATAATTACATTTTCTTCCTCTTGATTCTGTAAAGATTAAAATCCATTGCTTGTTTTAACTTCAAATACATTCTCTTCATCCTTTCTGATTTCCTTCTAAGGAATATCCTTGGAAGGACTAGCTTTCCTTTCATCCCTTGTTATATCTTTTGAGTTACTAGGAAGTCCAGTTCCTCCTTCCGATCTACCCTCATTTTTGTTCAATTTCTCTTTCCACATCTGTTTGACATGATTATTGTTCTTCTGAGCATTCTTTGGGTTACCAAGACAAACCTTTTCCCAATGTCCATCTTTCTTACATGAGAAGCAAACAAAAGGGAGGGATTCAAATTCTATAACTTGTTCCCACTTACCTATCTTAGAATTTATTTCGATAGAGCTAGGAAGGTCCGTGTTTTGTGAGATATTAACGCATATCCTCGCATACACCAGTCTCTTTTGTGTTGATATCATAGAGTTTATAGCCACGAGCTCCCCGAAGGATTTAGCAATGCTTGAGAACACATCCTCCGACCAAAATTCAAGCGGCAAACCAGGCGACCGCACCTAGACCGGGGCAGATTCAAAAAAGGAATCATTGAGCTCCATTTTTGGAGACCATTTTCTTAAAGATAAAGAAGAATTCCCAAGCATCTAGGGTCCTCCACTTAGAGCCATTTCCAAATCTTCACCACGAGAGAAGAAAAAGACAAAAAAACCCCTTGACAAGGCTGAGACATCAACTTGTCCTTTCACCCTCCATTTTCTCTTCACAAAAGACCTAAAATCTTCAATATTAGGTCTGGGTCCAATAAATTTCCCCACCAGAGAAAATGCCATTAGAGAAATACTATTATCTATGACCACATCTGGTATTGCAATAGCTAATTTGCCTACCTTTCTATCAAAAATATCTTCCATAGAGGGAAAGGTAGATTTACCAGTAGGCTTGTTTGCAAATAAACTGTTCCAGGGTTTGACCACTTTGTCTTTAGCCATCTTTTCTAGCTCAGCATTCAAGTTCTCATGACCCAAATTTAAAGAATCTTCAGTATTTTTAAAGACAAGAGGAGGGTCCCGATGCCATGGGTCCCCATCCTCTAGACCATCCTCATCATCCACCATAGATCCCAAAGAGACAAGTTGTCATTGAGCTCCAGAGGCAACATAACTAGAGGAACCAACCACGCTATTCCCTCCATTCGCCGAATTCAAATTTCCCTCCAGCTGCACTATTACCTCCATTTCACCCCAAAAGGGGTATGGTTCCCACTCAACTACATATATAAGTGGTGAAAAATGTAGATATGAGGGACGCAAGCTGAACATTTTTGTAACATAGAGGAGAAGAATTAGGAGTATTTAGATTTTACAATACAAACAAGATGTAATATATTATCAGATATGAATAAATAAAATACAATCAGTGTTCCTTCTTTTCAATTGTGTTGTAGCAAAAATTCTCTTTATATCAATTCTCTATTATAACCATTTAAAGTAAGTGGTTGTTATCTTAAATCATTGTGTGAAGATTATATGTTATAATTGCAAGTTAGGAAACATAGAATGCATCTGAGACAAAAGGAGGCTATTTGCATTTTACTTTGATTGGTCTTTCTATGAGAGTTAAATTCAATTAGGCTAACTATAATTGAAGATATCTAATTGTAACATTGAGGGTTGGGTAACTGACAGATCCATTCAAAGGAGGATTTAAAAATTGTCTTTTAGAGTTATACGTAGGGTTTGCAAGTGAATGACTCTATTGCCCAAAAGGAATAAGGCACTGGTCTATTGCATACAAATTTGAATTCAAGATCAATCAAATCATATATCCACACTTTTTTAGCTTTATTTCTATGTTAGTAGGAGATAAAAGTAGAAAGTAGAAGAAATCAAATAATTTGAATAGTACAATAATTTATCCCAAAGGTATATACCACTTTGAGATAAACACTAGAAGTAGAAGATACTGTGTGTAATATGCTATAAAAAACACCAATTTAGAGTGTTGGTTGGTGAGTAGGTACACCCACCTAGGTTCTGTAGAGCCTGAAGTGAGGGAGTTAGCAGCCTAATTGGTGCACTCCATAAGTTGGCCAAATTAGTGGGAGAGTTTGAAGATAGGAGTTGGCATTACCTTAGAACTTATCTAATCTTTTTTTTTTTTTTGAAAAAAGGTGGCAGCGCCACTTAATATATTTTATTTATATATTTCTTTAAGCTGATTCAAAGAGCTCCTGGAGAAAAGAACCAGAAAGAAAAAATTTGATCCTTTATTGATATTACATAGAAAGGTTGTGAAACTTAAATCCCTAATATGCCACAAAAGTACAATATATCTCGTATTGTCCAGAATACCAAATGCTGCAAATCATCTCCAAGTGTCGAATGCTTCCTGAAGTATGTTGACCAAGATGAAGTCCAAACCAAAATATCATAAAAGTTGAACACATTTACATAGCAGTCCATAATTTGCCTCACTTCATAGATGCCCAAATCAACATCCATTCACATCATTCAGATACTGCACAACCATGGAACCCTGCAATTATAATACCTCACATACACATCTCCATAACCATGTACAATATTATCCTGTACCCATGTCCTCCAATTTTTTTTTTTAAGGATTGGAAAAGAATCAAGATCACAATTCATCCCCATCATATTAAGTTCTACCTTGGAACTTCCCATATTTGCCAAATGATTTGCCACCCAGTTTCCTTCTCTATACACATGTGAAATTGTAAAATTTACAAATGTACCAATGAGTGCGCATGCTTGTTCAAGCAAATATCTTATCTACCAATTGTCAATATTTCTCTTTATGCAAGCATGGAAAATAATAGTTGAGTCACTTCAATGTGAATATAAGAGATATTCAATTTTTTAACTAGTAGAATGCCTTCAAGCAAAGCATATGCCTTTGCATAATTGTTAGTACCTGGTGGAATGGAAACATATTTCAAAGCAAAAACACACCCTGTATGGTCCCTAATGCATACTCCTACTCCTGCATCACCCGGGTTCCCTTTATAGGAGCCATAAAAATTCAATTTAAAATGTGTTGAATTCGGAGGACACCATTTCACTTTATTTTTGTCAATTTTAGTAATCCTCACTCTCGGAAAGCAAGGTGATACATGAATAGAGATTCCCTTCCAACAATTAATAACTTGACCATCCCAAGAAGTAAATTCCCTACTTGGATTGAACTAATTTGGAACATGAGCATTAACCAATTCTGATACTGATTTTTCAATGTAATTGAAAACATCAAAAAGAGGAGATGTTTGTTTTCTAAAAATATGCTTATTTCTTTCCCACCAGATTGACCATACTACTGTGGATGGGATCACTTTCCAAATGCATGCGAAAAGAGAGGATGAGTATAAGACTAGCCAAGACTGGAACAAATCCCATACATTATTTGGAAGAGGGATGCTAAAGGAAAGTTTAGCAAGCACAAGCATCCAACAATTATGATCAAAATCACATTGGAGGAGGAGATGATCTAACGTTTCATTATGCTCACCGCAAAGTACATAGGCAAATGGAGGTGCAATGTTCAATTTATCAAGTCTTTCACTGGTAAGTATTCTCTTGTGTAGAGAAAGCCAAGCAAACATCCCTACCTTGGGAAGAATACTGTTGTTCCAACACAAGTTATAAGCTCTTTGTGAATAGAATCGAACTGACATCTGATGGATTGCCTTATACCCTTCCTTGATAGAGTACTTTCCATTCTTCATAGGGCACCATATCAATTTGTCTTAACCATTATAGATAAAAATGATGCGGTTCTTGAGAATCAAAGAAAATTTTACCTTTTGAGCTGGGGAGATTGGGAGTGAAGCTAGATTCTTCCAAATGACACGATTTGAAGGATTCTCAAGATCATCTATGTAATCACAAAGGTAAGATCCCCATTGAGTAATAAATTTGGGGATTTCATTTACTAGAGATTCCTCAAGATTAAGGGGGGGGGAGACCACTCCATGAATCATGCCAGAAGTTGACAACTTTTCCATTATGTACTTGCCAAGATAAATATCTATTAATCACATTCCTAGAAGCCATCATGAAGTTCCAAACTGCAGAGCTTGATGGAGGATCAAGGATAGTAAAAATACGTGATGGGGTAGGAGTATCTAAATACTTTGCTTACATAATTTGACACCACAAAGCATGTGGTTCTACATAAATATTCCAAACCAACTTTCCCCCAAAGGCCTTGTTCCTTTTTGAAATATCGTGTAGACCAACCCCACCTATAGATTTACTTGTAGTCATTTTGTTGAGAGATACAAGAGAGATCTTTTTATCTTCTGAAAGATTACCTTTCCAAATAAAATTCTGAATAATTTTCTCGATATGGGAAACAATAGATTTCAGGGCTTGAAGGACTGAAATGTGGTTGTTTGGGATTGTAGCCAAAATAGTTTTGACAAGAAGGATTCTGCTTGATAGAGATAACCATCTAGCTTTCCACACAAAAATTCTTCATTTTAATCTGTCAATCACAAAATTTCAAAAAGAGGGTTTCCCTGCTCCCATAAAGAAAGGGATTCCCAAGTACGAAGATGGAAGAGTATCCACTAGAAATCCCAATGTCTGGATAATGTTGTTAGACACCTTTTTAGAAGTATTAAATATGAATAATTTAGATTTTTGAGCACTAATTTTCTGCTCAAATCTGGAAGTATATATATCCAACATTTTCTTAATATGCCTTGTTTCTTGAATGTTGGAACAACCAAATAGAAGTGTATCATCTGCAAATAAAGTGTGGGTGATGGAAATTGAAGTATTCATGATGCATATTCCTTTCCAAAGACCTAGAGTCAGTTGTTTATTGACCAATTTGCTAAAAGCTTCTGCCATGATAATGAAGAGAAAAGATGATAGTGGGTCACCTTGTCTAACTCCTTGAGTCCACGTGGGTACCCTCCCCCATATTTATGTTTTTTTTAGTATAAAAAAAAGAAACATTTTTTTTAATGTTTAAAAATAAAATAAAATTATAGTTTAATATTATTAAATTTAATTTTAAATTAAGTTTTTTAATTATGTTTGATATTTTAATTAAGTTTTTCTTTTATTATGATTAAATATTGGCATTAATTAATAATTCAAGTATAATTTGTTATTAATTAATTGTATAAGGTTAAATATACAATAATTAATATTCAAATCTTATCTTATTATTAATGCATATTTTTTTGTAATTAAATACTTAATTTGTTAATTTCGTTATTAATTATTAATTTGTTATATTTAATTAATCGTGGATTATTAAATATATTCATTAATTAATAGTTAATTTTAGTAATTTTCTTTTTATGCTCAAGGAAACAATTTGTTAATCTGGGAATGGATTTTCTTTATTTGGCTTCCCTAAATATGTATATTTCCTTGATTTGTATAGTGTAAATTGGTTCTGGAAAAGACAAATGTGTAGGATTTATTTTGAACCAGTATGTCAATGATGTTTTAATTGAAGATTAAATATCTTAATTAATTGGTTAATGGTTGTTTAAATTATATTCTTGTGAAATTGCTTAAAGAACTCATTATGGCGTATTTTTGTATGTTCGATGCAATGAACCTTAGAGAGTTAGAAAACCAAGGACAACTTGTATCTAAATGAGGTAGATAACTGCAATCTCTTATAGATCATGAAGGAAAACTTGGTCGACTTTTAATGTTTAGATCCATTCGGGAAAGATTGTATCTGCTGAATATTGCCTATGCGAGTTTAATTTCTGTATTCGCTTTCGCTTATGTAATGGCAAGTCGTTCTTTGTTTGATTGGACCCGGTTGTATGGATTGATTTGGGGTACCTGTATCAGTCCTCGGTCCTGAGTTGACTGTTGTATTGTGGTGGTGTCGTAGTTGTTCATATCCTTTGTGTGGGTGTCGAATGATGATTCGTGGTTGACCTTAGTCGGTCAGGTCTCTAGTTAGAGTACCGTCAGTAAGTGTACCACTTTTGAGTCACGTTTGACCCAGTGGTTGTTCCCTCATTTGTAACTCCGTTCGTCTGACCATGGTTATTCCTTGGTCTTTGAGTTCATTTGAGTATAGTCTAGTGTTGTATGGGAAAGTGGCTTTCGATTGGGGGCCACGCCCAAAGTGGTTGCTGGGTAACCCATCGAAAGTGAGTCTAATAAGTGATAACCTAACAGTAGATTAGAATGTAATCTCTAAGTAAGATAAATGTGCCTCACACATGGGACGAGTGCTAACATAGACCTGACATGCTGTGAGAAGGCCTGAAATGGCAGACCATCATCCTTGTCTTCACGAGAGGATGTGTGGGTCCACATGAGGCTTGGATGGGCCGGAGGTTTGGATTAGGTTTCCAGGGTAACCCAGTGTATGGGGCTGAGGGCTATGAAGACCTGCCATGGTAACCATACCAGGTTGTGTGATGACACTTGTCCCTACGTTCGCTAGTGTGTTGTCGTTTTGTCTTGTTAGGAGCACTTTTGTGGGTCGCCCTATTGTCTATGCCCTTGTGAGTACCTAGTTTCATGTTAGACCTTGGGTGATGATGATGCAGTTTTGTGGATGCTCCCCTAGACCTTTGTATTAGCTTTGATTATGTTCAGCTGGATCCTTTTCTTTTCAGGGATCGTTTATGTATTTATTGACCGATGTGGTCGTTTGTATATTGTTTATATTTCGCCTTATTGACCGGATTGTATTGGTGTAACCTCATGTATTCTTCACATTATTATTTATCAGAGGGGTCTTGCAGTTGAGCAGACCTGGAGATGTAGCCCTTTAGGGTTGAACTCTGAGATCATTATGGTGTTATGTGATGTTATTCTCTTATGTTTCCTTTATTCAGCTTTATCATGTATGATTAGCTTATGTTAGAATGGATGAGTGGATAAGATGGAATTAACTTTAAATGCTTTTATGCAATCCTTTCTTGAATGCCATTTTGATCGAATGCATAAGTGGTTTTGATGAGATTTATCGTAGATGCATGTATGCAATCATCTTTTAAAATGCAATAAATTGGAATATGAAAGAATGTATCTTAGGATAATGGATTATATTCAATCATTATTAAGGAAATTAAGTGTGTATGGAAGATCTCATATGTTTATGATGAAATTCTAGTGTGTTAGAATATTAGATGAATGGCTTGTATTTTAGTGAAAAGCTTGAATGAAGATTATGAATAGATCTTAATAGATGAATCTTTGCTTGTGATTTATATTTCCATCTTCTGAAAGAAATTATCCTAATTAAGAATTATCTCGTTATTAAGATAATCAGCTTATTGGATTAATCGTGTGAGTTAAGTGAATTGTGAAATTTAAGTAATCTCGTTGGGAAACTCTTTAGGTGTTAGTTGATGTCTTCCGTTGTGTAATCTGAATCTTTGATATCTATTGTATCTTAATGTGGTGTAACTTTAAAAAAAAAAATTATTGCACTCTATTCTTGTGTTTTGGCTTATCCCTTTGGGGTTTCCTAGCGGGGCATTACACAGGCTCAAAAAAAACTAGAAGGATTAATATTAATAATAACTAAGAAATGTGCACCAGAGAGACAATTTTTGATCCATTTGCACCACTTATCCAAAAAGCCAAACTTTTTAAGCACTCTCAAAAGAAAAGACCAACATACTTTATCATATGCTTTCAACATGTCTAATTTATCTATGAAAGTAGGGGACTATGAAGATTTAATTGAGTGCAAAGCTTCATGGGCCACAAGCACACCTTCTGGTGTTTCCCTACCAGGAACAAAACCTCCTTGTTGAGGAGATATATAACTTTTGTGAAGATCTTGTAAACTGTATTACACAAGGAGATAGGTCTAAAGTCTGCAAAAGATTGAGGGTTGTTGGATTTGGGGATAAGAGAAATATGGTTTTATTGAAGTTCTTGAGTATAAAAGCTTTTTGTCTTGACTCCTCCAAAGCCATTAAAAGATCACAACTTAAAATATCCCAACACTTTTGAAAGAATAGCATGGTGAAATCGTTAGGGTCTGGAGACTTGTCAGGAGCCATCAAAACTACCACCTCTTGAAGTTTAGCAAGAGAGAAAGGTTGCCTTAGATAATCATTATAACACTGTGAAATTAGACAAGGGATGTAATATAGCAATACATCGACACTGGACTCCTTAGGAACAAAAGGAGGATAAGGAGCAAGAAGATTTTTAAAGAAGAGTTCACCCTCTTCCCTAAATTCTTGTTTATTAGTTAATTTTATCTCTGAAGAAGAGGCATTTATAGAAAATATAGTAGATGTAGTTTGCTTAATATTTACAGATGCTTGAAAGAACTTAGTATTTTTATCCCCATATTTTAGCCATAGCTCCCTTGATTTTTGTCTCCAATACTCCTCCTCTCTGGAGCACAATTCTTCCCAGTATTTTTGTAAATGCTTCTACCTTGAGAAGGTTTCAGGTTTAATCCCATTAGAAAACATAAGTTTGTTGATGTCCTTTAATTCCTTCTTGACATTTGATTTCTCTACAAAGATGTTTTTGAATAATTCCCTATTCCACACTTTGATATTTGCTTTTACAAACTGCATTTTCATATAAAGTTGAAACATTTTGTTCCCCCTACAAAAGGGGGCACTTACCCACCATTGACGAAGTAGAGCATGAAAGTGTGGGTGTTGAAACCACATTCTTTCAAATTTAAAAGAAGGTCTATAATGAGAAGATTCATGTTTATCCAAGCATAATAAAATAGGAAAATGGTCTGATCTAGAGAGCGATAGAATATTAGAGCTGAAAGTATATTTTTGAAGAATCTATTCATATGAAGTGAAAAACCTATCCAACCTACTTGCTATTTGAAGGGAAGTTCTCCAGTTTGTCAATGTTAATTGACCATTAGAAGGTGAAATGTCAGAAAGGGTGTTATCAGACACAAAAGATCTAAAGTCATCAATCACCTTAGAAGCAGTAGGGTTGCCTCCCTGTTTCTCATCCTGAGACAAAATGGCATTAAAATAACCTCCTAAGATGATTTTCTAAGCTCCCTACTGATGGATTTGATAAGATAAGGTATTCCAAAGAGCACATTTCTCATGGGGAGCTATTGGACCATAAATATTAAAGAGAAGAAGGGATAGATCAAAATTTTCAATAAGAATAAGATGCCAATTTGTCCCTTGGTTTAGGGTTTTTGCTTTGATTGTCCTAGGATTCCATAATGTGAGAATACCACCAGAAGCCCCTATTGTAAGAACATGTATGAAATCCCATAGAGTCCATTTTTTTAAATTTTTTTGAAAGGCTTAATCAGAAAGCTTTGTTTCTTGCAATAAAATGATGTTTGCTTGGGGAGGAATCCAACTGCTGCTTGATCCGTCCCCTCTTGTAAGAGGCATTCAAACCTTTGACATTCCAAGATATGATCCTCATTGCACCCGAGAAGAACAACATGTTATTATCGGTCTTGGTTGGGGTGAAAACTTGTCTACAATTGTAGACTGAATACCAACTACGATCTCTTCTTGGATTTTAAGAACCTTGGGCTTCCGACCTCTTTTTTAAGTGTTTTAGTTAACAAAGGAGATGAAGAGACTGATTGAGAAAGAGAAAGATGTTGAGAAAAATCAAATTCAATCTGTGTGGGAGGTTGAATAGGTTGATATGAATTATGTTCAGCCATAAGGTGATCAACATGACTAAACTCCAAAATGGGTGGTGAAGTATTAAGAGTGAGAGGCATAGCATCAACAGAAGGGACATCCTAAATTTTTGAGAATTCCTTAGGAGAAATTTCATCAATCAAGTTTGATGCAATAGAGATAAGGATATCATGCACCATTAATTCAATATTTGGGGCATTCGATAAGGGTCCAATAGTGAGAAGATTGCGATCAACCACATGGGAAGGTTGGCAATTAAACATCAAGCTATGAATCAAATTATCCTTCACATTCTATGAAATAGAAATTTCCTAGTCTTGAGAGTCTGTGGATCCCATGGAAGTTAAACCCAGAAAAGAAGAAGTGACCTACCTAAAGAGAGAGGAAGAAAATATGTTCTTGTACAACCAATCAATCAGGATTGGAGAGTAGTGGATCTAAAAAGATATTTTCTTGTATCTACCCACAAGTTTTTGCATAGAACATGAACCAGAGATAACAACCTGGTATTGAGGAGAATTCTTCCAATTGGATGGCCTTGTTATTTTTTCTTTTGGGAGTAAAACATTTGTCATACAACCTGAAAAGAATTGAGAGGGAATCACAGAAATAGGAGGATTTGCCTGTAACTGAACACCCTGGAAAGATCTTGCAATATTATCAACTTTATTCAGAGGTATGGGACTCTCTGAAAAGTCAACTATACTTGTCCCACTTGGTGTAGAAGAAGGAGATGCAATAGACTGATAAAAGGAGCATTTATGAAAATTAGTCACAAAAACCTTGCAAATCTTGACTGCATCAATACCCAATCCTTGACATTGCGAATTAAAATGGCCCAATTTATCTATACGGTTGTCAACATCTCTAGTACTCTGTATGCAAATGACGATTCCATTTCCCTATGGAGGAAGTCATTAAAATAGACTTGGGAAGTGGCTTTGTGAGGTTTAGCAATAAGCATACCCTGACGGTTAAATGGGCAAGTTCATATGGGATAAGGTCATGCTTGATAAAAATACCCATTTGATTAGCCAAAATTTTCACAATATGTGGATCTCGATACTCAAGCGGGAGCCCTAGGAGAGAAATCCAAAAAGGCATGAAATGGGGGGGAACCGAATCCAGACTAAAATTCGGAACCCATGCCAAAGTGATAATACCAACCCCCTTACAAAACCACCCCTTATATCTATGCACACAATTTATATGTTCTTTGGAATAAAAAATGGCAATAAAAAAGAGAGATTGCTTTTCCATCAAAAAAATATCCTTCAAGCCTAGCCAATTCTGTTTAGCCCAAAATGAAAATTGCATAAAGGAAATAGTAGAATGTAGTTTACCAATGAGGGTTGTGGCACATAATAGATCTAGTTGAGGCTAAATGAGATGGTCTGGCAAAAAGATCTTATACACACACTTCGATTTGCCTAATTCTCTAGTATTAGCAACATTCTTGACCTTTGGTGAGACTGGAGCCCAGCTACCATCTTTAGCTGAATCATTTGAGAGTTGCCCACTACCTTCTACATCTAAATTTTGTGCAAGTGAATCAGGAAGAGATGTGCAAGGGGTTTTCTTTCTCTAGTTTTGTGTAACCTCTTTTGGTTTGAAGGGTGCTCCTTGGTGCAAGATGTTTATTGGAAGATTGTTTGGGGTTGAAAGAAATTTGGGGTTTATCAATTGGGTATTGTTTGGCCAGGTCACATATGCTGGAAGATTAATAGGATTATGCTATGACTCAGATAGAGAACAGAGTGATCGTGGTGATGCCCCCTCACAAATGTTAAAAGGGTCCTATGGTATTTGGTCTAGTTGGTGTTCAAAACAATGTCGCAAAAATATTCTTTCTCTCCCCTTACCCTGCAGCCCACTATAAATCACCGGTCTCTACTAAAAGAAGGCCTATCCTCTAATATAATGTTATGTAACTACCACAGAACCTACATAACTCGCACAGGTCTAGGCCCTAGCAACCCTGGTTGCATGGCTCGCCGCATCACTCAGGGTTACTCAATCCCTCTAGATGTAGACAGCTACTGCTGCCCATCCACTGTTTGGCCACTGTTTGGCTTGTTACCTCGTAACTAGGGTTGCAGGCCAAACAATTTGACCTTGCTAGTCTTTCCTAGGGCATGCAATGGTAGCATGTGATGGTTACATGTGATGTTGTAGGGCTTGTGATGTTTGCAGGGAAATCTCGCCTAGGGAATGCGATGGTCGCATGTAGTGGTTGCAAGGCATGCGTTGTATCCAATCTGTTGATTTAAGAACCAACACCATATATATTTGATAGTTTGTATGTAGAATTTTAATTGACAAAGTTATCATTCTTAATTGTTAAGTTTGGAAGAATAGATCATGAATAGGTAGTCACAACTTCATGATTGCATTGAGCCTGATCACTTTCTAAGATATGGACCGAAGCATGGTGTCACTTATCTTTAGCAATTAGAAGACCATTTGAATCTTGCATTGGTCCCTTGACAATCATTTAGAAGTCATCCTTAGGTTAAAACATGTCCTTTTGTTGTAATATCTTTTTTTTAACGATTTTGCAAGAGTGAGTTAGGAATTATTTTTATTTCATAAAAAAATTAAAATTCCCAATTGTAACTTAGAAACCAGTTATAGAACTGGAAAGTTAGATTGTATAGGTAACCTTTATATTTGCAATTAATGGACAATAGGGGAGATAGAATATTAGGGGCAATTTTTCAAAACTACCATTTTAATTAGACAAAATGAAGTCTGTGTACTTGGTTTTGAGAATGAAAGAATAGGGAGATTTATTTTTCAAGTCTATGAATTTAATTATTTTTCTCTTGATAACTAATTCACTTGCTAATGAGTTAGTATTGTTTCTTTGTTGTTTTTATGGTATTTTGGATGTGATTGTATCTATCATGGGTCTGTGAATTCTAAATGGATAGTATTTGAGAAATTCTATTGTTCTCATTATTATTTGTTGTTCTTGGGTCCTTATTTCTTTGATCCACATCATGTTGTGATGTGAGAGTGACATGATCAGAGAAGGGTCAATAAATTGCTATTTCCTCATGTTTTATTTATGTATTTAGAATGAAATGCATTGCTTACATATTTATTTTTAGCTTGTGAGATTTTGCATATATTCCTGAATATTGTTTTCCTTTGTGGACATAATATTCATTTGAGCAATATTCTTGTCTTTTTGGGATTAGTAAATTTCAAATTAAAAGTTATTCATTTGTCCATTGGTGTATCAATCTGTGCATTGAGATTTTGGTGGGATTTCTTTTATTAATCTATATTTTTTGCATTCGTAATGTGGCTATGTGTGGATGTTAGTTTTCCTTTTATGTTTTTTGGTTAAAAGAATACTTAGAAAAATAAATTACATCATACGAGGGAGCTACCCCTCTCAAACACATAGGAAGATCACCAATGTAATGGTTATCTCTCCAATTTTTTGTTAGTAATTTATCTTCACATTTGGGCAAAAGAGAGTCAATTTGTTTATTATTTTGAAAAGATAAATATGTTAACTAACAAACATCATGTTGAATTTGGTCATTATGTCCATAGATGTACAATTGTAGCCCTTGATAAGGTGTCACCTTGAAATATCAAAGTGTTAGTATGAAATGATCGATATTATAATAAAAAATAGGCCTTAATGGTTTTAAATTATTTTGTTAGGTAAAATAGTTTCCAATGCATGGTTTTTTGTAGAAGGTCATTAAAATTATTCATTAAATTCTTTCTCTTGATGCTAAATATAATAAATCTATTTTAACTATGACATTTTAAGGTCCTAAATTGTACTTTCTTACAATTTTGACCATATTTGGGTCCTTACCTTAGAGTTTGTGCCCCTAGGCTTGATGAGGACTTGATTTTGGTCATATCATGTAAATTTAACTTCATGCATCATTCAAAAACCTTTTCATGGTCCCAAAATTGGGTAGGACCAATGGTCCTCAATAGGACCAATGGTCCTCAATAGGACCAAGGCGTGGTGCCTTGCTCCTCTGAATTAGGACCGATCTTTGGGCCCCTTGACCATATAAAAAATTGAGCAGGAAATCTAGCCTCATGTCGGCTCATGTCAAAAGAATAATATGTTTTTTGATTGACAAGTATTAAAGCAAGCTTTCCCCTCCCATTTGATTATCCAACAATCATATTGGTCAATTAATTCATTCAATCAAGCATTCAAATTCAAGTGAGAAAGCATTTAGTCTTCCTTCAAGCATAGAAGCAACAATAAGGTCAAGATTCAAGTAGTGGAGTTGACATTCATGTTCCATGTTGTTAAAGACTTCATAAAACCCTAATTCCATGTGGAGACAAAGAAAAAATCACAAGGAGATTATATCATTTGTGTTTTCAGTTATAAGTCAACATCTCCCTCAAAAGGAGAACACCTCCATTACTACAATTTCATTATCTTCATTTCTATTTCATGGTTAATTCTAAGATCGGGGTTTGACATAGGAAAACCCCTATTTCCAATCTATTTACCCTTCCTTATGTGTGCAAGAAACATTTACGAAGCTGTGATCTTTAGAATAAGCATTATTTACGATGACAAATCGATCCCCCATTGGAGTGCAAAAAGTTCAGAGGACCGCAACACTGATTAAAACGGTCCTGACATTTGGGAGCTCTCTCCGGGAATGGGTCCAATTCTTCTTACATTGCTTAGATCTAGGTTTGTGGCTCAATCCAAAGACTGTAGCTTGATGCTTTCGCATTTTTACCTTTATTTCCAACACTTTTACCCCATTTTCAACAATTCAACTTACAAAAGAGGGTTTATTAGCTTACATCATCAAATACCCTCCAATCCAATCAGAATTCTTAGTCCTAATCCTTGGTGGTTTATGACTATATCTATTGGATTGGAACCCTCTTTTGAATGTAATGGTCTTTAAGCCACAAGATTAGCAATTTATTCCTTCTATGGTGGAAACCTTAATTTTCACCATTACATTTTGGTGAATTTGACTCCTCACACCTACAATTTTGATTTTTGTTTTCAGATTTGAGTGTTTTCAAATTCAAATTTACATTTACAATTTTAAATTTTCATGGAATTTTACAAATTTAGAGGTTAAATTTACAAAAACCCTAATTTTTAATTCTAAAATTGAGCTTGGGGGTTTTCTAATTTGGATTTATTATTTTAGATCCAATTATTCACTTAATTTAAAATTCAAAATTTCCCTCCTAGATCTCATTTTCAAATTGAATTACATAAATTTAGTGGTTGAATTTACAAAAACCCTAATTTATAATTCTAAAAATTACCATGAGGGTTGCGAAAATTTCAATTTAATTTTTCTGATCTATTTTTTATGAATTTTATGCTATGATCTAGATACATTTATCTTTCTCTTTCACAATTCAAATTTCTTAATTAATTGGTTAATCAATCATTTTCATAAAATTTTGTATTGCTTAATCATAATTTTTCAAATTGAAATTGAAATTTCCCTCCTTTGTGCATGAGTTTTACTACTATTAGTCCTACCTATAATATTCATGTGAGAAGAAGTTATAGAAGTAAGGTTTCCCAAGGTTTAATTACTAAATATATGGAGCCTAATTTGGATAGCTTGTTTCATGATAATGTGGGTGGTTCTTCTATTCCAACAAATGATGTCATTTATTCCTATTCTTTACATAATTCTCATAATGAGGGCGAATCACTAACTAGGGTGTCTGTTGACCAATTAGAGGAGACTGATAATGAATTTGAAATTCTTCAACAATGGATGTTCAAATCAAAAATACTCTGAAAGTGAGGATATCCCATTGATTAAAGGATTAAAAAGAATTGTTCAAAGTGATAAAGTGGGTGTTGATTTGTTGCGTGGCCTTGCTCGTATTGTTGACACTAATACCATGCCTTTGAAAAATTATGTTGAAACCCTGGGTTACACTTAACCTCCTACTAAAGTTAATCATTTAATTCCCATGCCTACTTCTATCCCTAGTGTGCCTACTTTCACATCCAACATCATGGCTACTTCCACACAAAATCTTATTCCTGGACATGTTAGTCAATGGGGAAACATTGCTAAATATCAAAACTCTGTATCCCTCCTTCCATAAATCTTCCATTTGTTACCCAATCATTTCCCATAACTACCTATAATAGTGTCCCTCCTCCTTCATTTAACAATTTTACTCCATCCCAATCAAACATGTCCAATTTCAACCCATCCACCAAAGCAACCATTAATACCCTAGCCCAAACTGTGTCATCCTTGCAACAACAAATAGCTTCCATGAACCAATCAAAGTATAATGTGCCCATATTTTATGTAGAGTGTCCATTATCTAATGGTGTTCTTCTTGTTATCCCTCCTAAACATGTAAAAGTCCCTCAATTGAAGCTTTATAATGGAAAAGGTGGTCCTATGATTCATGTGAAAACATTTCAAACTTTGTGTAGTGATTTTGCCTATGATCAAAGATTTTTGGCTAAATTGTTTACTAGAACATTTAGAGATAAATATTTTCAATAGTATTTCTCTTTACCTCCTTATTATATTACATCATTTCAACAATTGGCTAATGCCATCATTCAATGATTTCACAATAATATTGGTCCTAAGATTATTTTGACTGATTCAATGCATTGTAAGCAAATCGTTAAACAAAAAGTGATTGATTTTATTGGTAGATATAAGAATTTGTATTCTCAAATTTATTATGCTATTCATGATCAAGACATTCAAACAATTTATATTTCTAATGTGCAAAAAGACATTAGGGATAAGCTTCTATTTTCTAAGTGATGGGATGGGGTATGGGATAAACTAGCCTAGTCTATGCTCTTGGATCCTTCCCTTGGATCACCTGGTGTTCTCTTCACACCCTAGGGTCTCTAGGACTTCCCTTGCTTGAGTAATCCCCTAACCTTTCCAAATCCACCCACCAATGAGTTGCAATGCTGCTCCTAAGGTCTCACCTACTCATGAGACTCAAAACCCCTTCCTTTGGCTAATAAGGGCTTGGCTTGCTTCACACATTCCTAGGTTTTAGCAAGGTTATATCAAGTCTAATTAATGGTCTTTCCACCCATTCATGCTCCCCCAAGAGGTTTCAAGCTTTCAACCCCTTACCGATTTCACTATTTTGTGTGTTGCCTACAAAATAGGGCTACAAGGATTAGGACCAATTAGGCCTCCTACCCGGTCCTTTAGGGCTCCCTCTCACAAACGATGCACAAACTACCTAAACTCCCAAAATGGACTACCATTCGAAAGGGCTCAAGGATTTCTCTGGTTTTGGGCCTCCAAGTGGCCGTACAGTGCCTTGGGCGAATTTTGGGGTTTTTAAGGGTTTTGTGAGGGTTTTTAGGGTCTACCTGGGTTACAGTGTATGTTTTGTGTTTTAACCACCTTGTCTAGATTGGGGGAGGCTCCTCCTTCACACCAGTTGTTCTTTACACACTCCTCTACACCTTCTCCAAAGGGTGCACTCTCCTCTGACCAACCTTGCTCTCCAAGACCTCTGCAACTTGACCTTTCCTAGTCGGGCACTGTCCAGTCTTGCCTAGGAGTGGGTCTTTGTATGGCCTCCTTGCATTTTCAAGGGCCCTTCTTGCATTGAACTATGGTAAAAGGTCTAAAATCTCATTCCCCATGGTTTCATGGTGGTTCCACAATGGGGAATGGAGTTATGACTCCATTTGCACAAACTAGTCCAAAACTGGACAGTGAGAAGGCAATTTACAAACTATTTACAAACACACACAACTTGCGAATAAAAACCTAATCCAATTGCTCAAAATGAAAGTATTTACACCATAGAATACACTCCACATAGTTTTACATGCAAATCAATCCATTAACTTGCTCGGTTGCCTCATTCAAACTGATTGGTAACCAACAAAACAGTCACAATCAAGCTTTTCTTACTTGGGTCATACAATGTCTGACATCCAACCCATTAAATTAGGGTTTGCAAATAATTATACTACCCTCTCCTTAGTCTATGTGTCCATATTAGGGTTTTCCACACCAAACTAAGAATTTTGACCTCATGGTGGAAAAGTTGCTTGACAACTTTTAAAAGTTGTCATGCAACTTTTGAGCAACTTTCCCAATGTTGCTTTCCTTGACTGCTAGACCCACATTGAGCCAACCTAAGGAAACCACCATGCTATGAAGGACCCCTAAACACCTCAAATGTGCACATACCCTCCATTTTCAAGAAAATCTCAATCTTGACTTATAACCCTTAAGATCTAAATTAGGACCCTAACTAGGACCTATGAGCACATGACTCTTTATTTTATATACAATGGCTTCATAAGAAGCATAGGACCAAAAAAAAAATGAAAGAGGAAGATCTTGGAAGGGTGCTCCTACACCATACTCTCCCTTTTCACACAACTAAGAAATAGAAGAAGAGATGAGAGTCGAGTCTATGCCAAGTGTCTTGAACCTGCTCTCTTCAACCCAGGTAGCTTCAGATACTGGTCGATCTGCCCATTTCACTAAGTGCTCCATGTAGACCTAGTGTCTAGTGGACTTCTTTACTCTAGATTCCAAGATCTCCTCTGCTATAGGCTTCTTCACCTATGGTAAGACGTTAACATCTAGGTCCTGCAGCACCTTGGTTTGGTTCTCCTTTTGCCCTGCTATTTCACCCTTGTACATGATTAGGTCAGCTACATTAAAGACTGGTGATATAGCCAAATCTAAAGGCAGGTCAACCTTGTAAGCATTATCCCCATACTTTGATAGAATTCTACAAGGTCCTACCCTCTTCATCTGTAGTTTAGTAGGCTCACCACTTTGCATCCTAGCTTTGCTCAAATGGACCATCACATAGTCACCCACCTTGAATTGAACTTCTCTCCTTTTCTCATCCACTTTGGCCTTCAGTTTTTGAGTGGATTCAAGGATGGCCTTCTTAAATTTCTCTTAGACTTCCTTGATGGTTTGAGTGAAGTCCTCTTCTTGCCCACTCTTCATCTCCAAAGTACTAAGGTCTCTCAATTCACATACTCCCCTTAGATGTCTGCCATACACAACCTCAAAGGGACTTCTACCAGTGGTCCTATTCACATTGTCATTATATGCATACTCTGCTTGAGGAATGATTAGGTCCCATGTCTGCCCATACTCCTTAGTTAAACACATCAACAAATTGCCTAACACCCTATTGATGACTTCAGTTTGACCATCTATTTATGGATGGTGAGCTGAGCTAAATGACAAGTTAGTTCCTAGTCTCCTCCATAATGTTTTCCAAAAATGGCCCATGAACTTGTTGTCCCTGTCTGAAATAATGCTTAAAGGGAGTCCATGAATCCTAACAATCTCTTTGAAGAAGAGATGTGCAACATAGCTAGCATCATGTGTAGTTTTACATGGGATGACATGGCTCATCTTGGAAAATCTATCTACTACCACATAGATGTTGTCCATACCTATTTTGTCTTGGGAAGTCCTACTACAAAGTCCATGCTTATACATTCCCAAGGTCTATTTGGGACTGATAATGGTTGATAGAGACCAGCATTGCTTGATCCTCCTTTTGCTCTTTGGCATACACCACTTTGCTCCACATACCTCTTCACATCTCTTGGCAACTTTGGCCAATAGTAGTACCTTTGTACTAAATCCAAGGTTTTGTTGACTCCAAAGTGTCCACTTAAACTACCATTATCTTTTTCTTGGATGAGGTTCTCCCTCATGGATCCTCTTGGTACACACAACTGGTTACCTTTGATTAAGAGACCATTTTGGAGAATGTAATCTGCATACTCACCATGGAAATGGTTCTCAAACTCCTTGCAAATCTTGTAAGCTAATGAGAAGTCTTTATCTCCTTCATAGAGGTCTTTGAAACCTTCTATTCCTATGCTCTGCAACTGTAACTCTTGAACTGTCAACAACTTCCTGCTTAAGGCATCTGCCACCTTGTTAAGCTGCCCCTTCTTATGCTTGATGGTGAAGGTGAAGGATTGGAGGTATTCCATCCATTTTAGATGTCTATTGCTAAGCTTCTCTTGAGTATTAATGTAACTCAATGCCTGGTTGTCTGTGAACACCACAAATTCCTTTGGAAGTAGGTAATGCCTCCATTTCTTTAGAGACTGCACTAATGCATACAACTCTAGGTCATAGGTTGAGTACTTCTTCTTTGCTTCATTAAGCTTCTCACTGAAAAATGCCACAGGTCTTCCCTCTTGACTCAATACACCCCCTACTGCAATTCCACTTGCATCACACTCCAATGTGAATAGCTTGTCAAAAGTAGGTAGGAGAAGGATAGGTTTTGTGGCTACTTCTTGCTTCAACAATTGAAATGCTTTGTCAACCTACTCAGTCCATTTAAAATTGGTTTTAAGACCTCCTTTTATGGTGTCAAGGATTGGTACACATATACCACTGAAGTTCCTCACAAACTTCCTATAGAATTGAGCTAATCCATGGAAACTCCTAACTTCAGTCCCTGTTTCAGGTACAGGCCAATTCAAGATTGCCTCCACTTTGCTTGGATCCATCTTCAAGGTTCCCTTAGACACCACAAATCCTAAGTAGACCAGCTCTTGCTTCAAGAAGTCACACTTCTCTATGTTGATGGATAACTTCTCCTCATGCAGCCTCTCTAAGACTAACCTCAAATGCTCAAGGTGCTCCTCTTTGGTTCTACTATAGATGAGAAGTCATCTAGGTACACCACCACAAATTTGCCTATGAAGTCTTTCAACACCTCATTCATCAACCTCATGAAGGTGCTTGGAGCATTGGTGAGTCCAAATGGCATCACAAGCCATTCATACAATCCTTCTATGGTCTTCAAAGCAGTCTTCTACTCATCACCCTCCTTGATTCTTATCTGGTGATAACCACTTTTAAGGTCTAACTTGGTAAAATACATAACACCTCCTAAATAGTCCATCAAATCCTCTATTCTAGGAATAGGAAACCTATACCTTATGGTGATCCTATTGATTTCCCTTGAGTCAGTGCAAAGTCTCCACTTGCCTCCCTTCTTTGATGCTAGCACTACTGGGACTGCACATGGGCTGATGCTCTTCTTGATCAGTCCTTGTTCCAATAACTCTTGCACTTGCCTTTCTACCTCCTTATTTTGGTTAGGTGTGAGTTTATATGTAGCTTTGTTAGGTAGGGATGCACCGGGAACAAAGTCTATTTGATGACTTATAGACCTTCTTGGTGGGAGTCTTGCAAGTGCTCCATCACTCACTATGTCCTTATACTCTTGCAACATTTGCTTCACCTCCTTGGGTATCTCTACCTGCAACTTGTCTTCTTCCTCCTTTGGCTTCACAAAGATGGCACACTTCACTATCTCCTCCTCATGTAGCAAGTTTAAAAACTCTTTACCAGTAGCCAATAAGACACTAGGTGTCTTTGAAGTTCCCTCTTCATTCTTTGTCAAGGACTGAATCTTGAAGGTCTTGTTGTCCTTGTTAAAGGAAATGGAGTTCTCCTCTCCATCATAGATCACCTTCCTATCAAATTTCCAGGGTCTACCTAGCAATAGATGACAAGCATCCATGGGTAACACATCACAAAGGATCTTATCCTTGTATCCTCCAATAGAAAACTCTACCCAAGTCTGTTCATTGACTAGCACACTTTGCTCATGATTCAACCATGTCACCTTGTATGGGTTAGTGTGGGGTATCCTTGTGAGTTTCAACTTCTTGATTGCCTCCTCTGATATTATATTATCAGTTGACCCTAAATCAACTATCACCTTGCAAACTTTACCAAGAATCTTGCATCTCACCCTAAACAATGCTCTCCTATGCTTAGGTTCATTCTTGATTGGCTATCTTATCAAGACCCTATTGAACATTAGATTTTATCCAATCTTTGATTCAATATGGTCCACCTCAGGTGTCTTATTGCTTGAAGAGTCTTCATGTGCATAAGCAACCCTTTTTCCATTATTTGTTGAGGTAGGCTTGTTAGGGCATCTATATGCCGGGTGTCCCAATTGACCATAATTGTAACACTTCATAGTTGTAAAGTAGGAGTTACCTCTGCCCCTACTTGGACCACCTTGTGCACCTCTTCCTTTGGAATGTCCTCCTTTGAGATTGGTTTCACTGCCATGCTCAATCAATTTGGCTTCTCCTTGGTTCCTTTTCTCATTTGCCTTGCTTTGGTAACCACCTTAGTGATTCACTTGTTCTCTACCTCTGCCTCTACCCATGTTATTAGAGTCTCCTTTCCTTTTGTTCCTCTCTTCTACCTTGATAGCAAGCTGATGAAATTTTTGAACAGTAGTAGGAGTCCATAGGCTTATCTCCTCTTGAATGTTCCACTTTAGGATACTTAGATACCTAGCCACCTTAATAGATTCATCTTCTTGGACTTTGGATCTAAGACATAGCTTTTGAAACTCCTCTGTGTAGGAGGCCACATCAAGATCCTTCTACTTCAATCCTTGTCTCTTCTTATGAAGTTGGACTTCATAATCCTCTGGTAAGTAGTTCTCCTTGATCTTACTCACCATGGCCTTCCAATTGGCAATAGGTAGCTTCCCCATGCTAACTCTCTCTTCTTGCAGGTACTTCCACCATGTTAAAGTTTCTCCCCTTAATCTTGATTTGGAAACTTTAACCTTTTGAGCCTCTGTCACTCCCTCACACTCAAGGTGGTTTTCCATGCCCTCAATCCATTCCATAATAGTGTCAATGTCCATCCTTCCACTAAAATGTGACAATCCTTCAAAAGCTTTGGTGTTCAAAGCCTTAATATCCTTTTACAAAAGGTTCTTCATTGAACAAGGGATATGGTTCAAGTATGATGCCATCTATATCTATAGTTTTCTTGCCTTTACCCTTGGTGTCTTCATCCCAAGGTCCTTGTGTCCTCTAATCCACCACTTCCTGCAGCTTATCCCTTATCTCACTCATAGCTTCTTCAAGGAGTCTATTTTTCTCCTTTTGCTCTTCTACCTCTCTAGCTAGCTCTACATTAGTGACCATTCTACTCTCCCCTACTGATTCACCAGTATATAGAGACATACACAGTCCTCCAAGTCTTTAACTTGCTCTGATACCAATCTGATGGGATGGGGTATGTGATAGACTAGCCTAGTCTATGATCTTGGATCCTTCCCTTGGATCACCTGGTGTTCTCTTCACACCCTAGGGTCTCTAGGACTTCCCTTTCTTGAGGAATCCCCTAACCTTGCCCAATCCACCCACCAATGAGTTGCAATGCTGCTCCTAAGGTCTCACCTACTCATGAGACTCAAAACCCCTTCCTTTGGCTAATAAGGGCTTGGCTTGCTTCACACATTCCTAGGTTTTAGCAAGGTTATATCAAGTCTAATTCATGGTCTTTCCACCTATTCATGTTCCCCCAAGAGGTTTCAAGCTTTCAACCCCTTACCGATTTCACTATTTTGTGTGTTGCCTACAAAATAGGGCTACAAGGATTAGGACCAATTAGGCCTCCTACCCGGTCCTTTAGGGCTCCCTCTCACAAACGATGCACAAACTACCTAAACTCCCAAAATGGACTACCATTCGAAAGGGCTCAAGGATTTCTCTGGTTTTGGGCCTCCAAGTGGCCGTACAGTGCCTTGGGCGAATTTTGGGGTTTTTAAGGGTTTTGTGAGGGTTTTTAGGGTCTGCCTGGGTCACAGTGTATGTTTTGTGTTTTAACCACCTTGTCTAGATTGGGGGAGGCTCCTCCTTCACACCAGTTGTTCTTTACACACTCCTCTACACCTCCTCCAAAGGGTGCACTCTCCTCTGACCAACCTTGCTCTCCAAGACCTTTGCAACTTGACCTTTCCTAGTCGGGCACTGTCCAGTCTTGCCTAGGAGTGGGTCTTTGTATGGCCTCCTTGCATTTTCAAGGGCCCTTCTTGCATTGAACTATGGTAAAAGGTCTAAAATCTCATTCCCCATGGTTTCATGGTGGTTCCACAATGGGGAATGGAGTTATGACTCCATTTGCACAAACTAGTCCAAAACTGGACAGTGAGAAGGCAATTTACAAACTATTTACAAACACACACAACTTGTGAATAAAAACCTAATCTAATTGCTCACAATGAAAGTATTTACACCATAGAAGACACTCCACATAGTTTTACATGCAAATCAATCTGTTAACTTGCTCGGTTGCCTCATTCAAACTGATTAGTAACCAACAAAACAGTCACAATCAAGCTTTTCTTACTTGGGTCATACAATGTCTGACATCCAACCCATTAACTTAGGGTTTGAAAATACTTATACTACCCTCTCCTTGGTCTGTGTGTCCATATTAGGGTTGTCCATGCCAAACTAAGAATTTTGACCTCATGGTGGAAAAGTTGCTTGACAACTTTTAAAAGTTGTCATGCAACTTTTGAGCAACTTTCCCAATGTTGATTTTCTTGACTCCTAGACCCACATTGGGCCAACCTAAGGACACCACCATGCTATGAAGGACCCCTAAACACCTCAAATGCACACATACCCTCCATTTTCAAGAAAATCTCAATCTTGACTTATAACCCTTAAGATCTCAATTAGGACCCTAACTAGGACCTATGAGCACATGGCTCTTTATTTTATATACATTGGCTTCATAAGAAGCATAGCACCAACAAAATAAGGAAGGAGGAAGAGCTTGGAAGGGTGCTCCTACACCACTAAGTTTACTTCCTTTACGTAGTTGTGCATAGTACTTCATAATTATCAGCTTCAAGTGAATTAATTTTAATCATCTCCTTAAATGGCTCCGGTTGATAAGAATGAGAGAGATCAACAACTTTTTTGCAAAGTTTAAACCAAATAAAGGATATGTCAAGTTTAATGACAACAACAATACCTAGGTAGTAGCTATGATAATAGGTGTGCCTCCTTTATCCAAATATTTTAATAAATAATTTACTCATCTTAAAGAGTCTTTTCATAGCATTATGACACAATTGTTGAGTAAGAATGTGTTGAAACTTCCTCTTATTAAGCTAGTTGGCGCAAGCAAACCATTTCCACCTCATTATGATGCCAAAGCCTTTTGCCAATATCACTATCAACATGGTCATGGCATTGAAAAATGTTATTCTTTAAAGAGTACAGTAGAAGACCTTATTGATAACAATACCATATCCATAGCTGGTTTTAATGATAAAGGAAACAAATCCATAGCCATCTAAATCATAATCTCCAAATCTTTACTGATCCTTTGCCTTCCCATTCTACTAATATGATTGAGTTTGGGAATCTTGCCTTTTCTCCTAATAATGTTGGCCTTGAATATAATAATATGGTGAATCTTATTGATAAACCTACACCTCCTAAGGACCTCTGTATTACCTTTGATCCTAGTGAGACTATTGAAGCACCTGATGGCCCACTATACATCACTATGAGGATAAAAAACATGCTTTCACACGGTGTTCTCATTGATCTCGTGTGCATGGTAAATGTGATAAATGAAAAATACATTTATACTTTACAATTGAATCAAGTGACATATGATAAATCTAATGTGATAATTAAGATCTTTGATGGTATCTCTTGTCCCTCTATTGGTTCCACTACTCTTCCCATCGAGCTTGGTGCTAAATCTTTAGATGTTAATTTTTCTATTATTCCCACATCGTAACAATTTTGTGTGAATTTGGGACATCCTTGGCTCTCTTCCATGAAAGTGATCCCTTCTATTATTCATAAGTGCTTGGAAGTCCCTCATGATGATAAAATTGTAACAATTAATCATAGCATGTACCAACCCACGATTAGGAAAGGAGATATTAATCTTGATTACTTTTGGTATAAATAATTTTAGCCTCTTAAGGCTCAATCCGATTCTCTTTTTCAATCTTATCAAAGGTGGAAGAATGAGATGATCCTATCCTTGAGCAATCCTAGAGATCCTGATCCCATTTCTCTTCTTCATAATCGATCTATTCCTCCTCGTGACGGACCCAGTCTTCTTCCTACACCTTCTATTCCTCCTTTATATGCAGTGGTTATGCCTCCTTCATCTTACAAAGGAAAGCACTCAACATCTCCCATCTTTCAACCTAAAAAACCTTTTCCTTTGCATCCTTATTTAAAGGAAGAATAGAAGCCTATGCCTATTGATCCCAAACCTTCACTACCTTTAGCTAAAACTAAAAGAAACTATTCTGCGAGCGAACATTGATGGAAACATCGTGCTAGATTTTGTGAATTTGCTTCTGAAAATGTTTCCTCCTTGAAGACTCAAAATGTTGACATGATCCCATTTTTCTAGCCTTTTCCTAAACCTAGGGAGTAAGTTCAACCTAAATCTCCAAGACATAAAATGCTTAAGAAAAATGATGGTTCACATTCTGTTCCAATTAAAGATCCTATTTTTATTAATCTTGATGAATAGATGAATGAAAATTATGTTCATGCTAAAATTTTTGATTCAATGATGAATATGAATATGTTGATTTTGACAATGATTTATCTAAATAGTTTTCACTAGCATTAATCCTAGCTCCTAAGAATAGACAAAGTGATACATCATTAGAGCATGGTCCTTGTTTGGAACTTATGGTGGCTCCATCTACCACACTCAAAGTATCTCCTCTTGTGTGTTGTCCACCTTCCCAAAATAATGTTAAGAAAGATTGGGAGGTGGATGCCTTTCTTGAATAGCTTCATTTGTGCCAAAAATTCTCTGTCTCTCTTGCATTTTCGTAACCTTCTTCTATTTGTTTCTTAATTCTTCTATTTGTTATCCCTAGTGTTGTCTATTTGAGGATGATGCAAAACATTGAGATCTCTTTTTGTCTCTCCCATGTTGACTCAAAAGATACATGTTCCCTTCTTCCGTAGTTGTTCTACTTTCTTTGGGGGAAGAGGATAATTCAATACAAATATATACATGATATACATTATTTATTATAAGAGAATACTTATTCCAGAGTTAAGTAGAGCCCTTATGTGATCATTATCCTTTGATTTGTATCCTTCTTGGGTGCATATCATTATGATAGCGTATTTATCTTTTGGAATAGTGTATACCATCTTAAAGCTATTTCTCCCAACAAGGTGTGCAAAATCACTTTAAAATGGGGGCATACACTCCACTCAATGTTTCTCTCTTTGTATATCTTGATACTCAAGTTACTTAAAAAACTTAGCCTTTTGCTTTGTAATTTTGGTATTTTCCCTTTCATGACTCATAGTAAGTGAACCTTACTGGGCTTGTAGTCATGATTCTCTTTCTCTTTCTTATGATGTCCCTTTTATCTTGATCTTGAAGTTGTAAGATACCTTAAGTCCACTAGGGGCTTGGTATGCCTTCCCTCCTTAGCATTTTGATGAAAGCCTTTCAATGTGAACCTTTGTACTTCACTGAGAGTATGATTAGCCTCATACTCCCACTAAAGTGGGGTCTAAATGTAACGTCCTAAATTTTACTCCCTTACAATTTTAACCACATTTGGATCCTCACCTTAGCATTTGCATCCCTAGGCCTGATGAGGACCTGATTCTACTCATATCATGCAAATTTGACTTCATATTGATTTAATGCATCATTCAAATCCCTTGTCCTAGCTCCAAAATTGGGTAGGACCAAGGCATGGTGCCTTGGTCCTCCCAATTAAGACCGAACTTTGGGCTCCTTGGCCATTTCAAATATTTAGTGGGAAATCCATCCCCGTGTCGGCTCATGTTAGAAAATTAATATGTTTTTTGACTAACAATTATAAAAGGAGGAGGAATTGTCCCTAGTTGATCCCTCCCTTGGTAATCTGAACAAAATTATGAATACCATGGTGGTGGTGGATGATGATGATCAACTAATCTAGAAACTCACTGCAAATGGTAAATTTTATGTGGTCTCTCTCTATAATCAACAGTTTTGTAAAATGGAGAGTCCTTGCTGGGCTAAGGCTTGGGTGAAAGGCCTAATTCCCAAAATAAATGTTTTTTCTGGACTGTCCTTCAAAACAAAATTTTGACTATTGATAACCTCAAATTTAGAGGTTTTTGTATGCCTAGTGTTTGTCTTCTTTGCATGCACAATGAGGAAACCATTAACCACTTGTTCATCCATTGTCCCTTCTCTACTGACATTTGGTTTAGATGCCTAGACTACTTCAATATCAGTTGGGTCTTTCAGGATTCTGTCCAAGAAGTTTTTAATTCTTGGCATCATCCCTCAAGGGATAAGTCTATAATTTTGTTATGGAGACTGGCTTTACCTCATATCTACTAGGGAATATGGAAGGATAGAAATGAGAGAGTGTTCAGAGAGAAGGCATTTAAGGCCCAAATAATTTTTGAAAAAATCAAATGAAATGTAGTGGAGAATATCAACATCATGGGTGGAAGAGTCAACCCCAAAGATCAGGATGATCATATTATTTTCAAGAAACAGAGATTAAAGGGAAGAGACATCTTTTAGGCTAATCCTAGAGAAGGTGTATGGGAAAGTCCTCTGCATGGCTGGATGAAAATCAACTTTGATGGTGCTTCAAAGGGTAACCCTGGTAATGCAGGGTGTGGTGTGGTTTTAAGGGGTGAATGAGGAAAATGCAAAACCATTAAATGTATTCCTATTGATAGTCAAACTAATTAAGTTACTAAGGCCATGGAAACCTATCATGGAATGGTGCTAGCAGAGGAAGCCAATTGTACAAGAGTATGGTGTGAAGGTAACTCTTTGAATATCATAAACTATTTGAATAAAGTGTTCCCACCCTCATGGTCTATAAACAATTCTATTAAAGAAGTGAAGAAAATAAGTGAAACCTTCGATATGTGTGTTTTCACACATTTTTATAGGGAAGCTAACTCATGTGTTGACTGGGCAGCCAACCTAGCTTGCCGATCAGAGAAAATAATTACCATTAATGGGGAGAGTAAACTTGCATGTGAGGTGAAATCCTTGCTTGAACTAGACCATATCTAGATGAAGCAATGTGGCATCATCAATCATTATTCCTAATGATTTTCCCCCTTTTTCTGATGAAGGTTAACAATGACAGTGATGAGCATTTATTTAATAGTCTTATCATATTAATAGCGCATGGATTCTGGGTTGTTTTTCGGAGCAAGAGTAGAAATCAAAGAAGAAATATTAGAGAAGAGATTAGGAATTCCAATGATTTTAAAAGAAAAATGGGAGGGAACAAAAAGAGATTTGAACCAACCTCATGTTCGAATTGGAAGAAGAACAAAGAGGTTTGGGAAATTCTACAAGAGGGGGGCTTAAGTGTTTTCATGGAGAGGTTCTGTGGTAAAGACCCAATAGTTACCAAGAATTTTATAAATAATTGGAAGAATGGAAAAGTTCTAGTGGACACCCAGATGATGATGGTGGATGAAGACATCATTGTAGAAGCCATGTGGATGGTGAAAGATGGTATTAAATTTTATAGAGATCCTAGTGTCTCTGATAAGGCAGCAGATAGATTTCCTATCATGGATGGCGAAAAGAAGAAAATGGTGAAGGTGGATAACTCTTACCACTCCCCCAAGCACATTTGTAGGCCATGGAGGTTCGTGTTGTTTGATAACCTATATTAAGTTGGATGGAAGATTTATGAGAGCTTATGGGAAAAATTTCGTGTTTCTCAACCACTTCTGCCATGGTGAAAAGGCAAGCCTGCCCTAATATTTAGCTTGCTCAATGGATCACACCATTAAAGAAATGTAGAAAGACCCTCAAGGGGACCATTCTCTTCATTAGGGTCTTATGGTTTTAGTTTACAAATTGTTGAAAGGGAAAACCATAGAGAAACCAATTAGAGGTAAAAATACTAGGGAGGATGACACAAAAAGTGAGGATAGTGGTTTCAACTTTGATTCAAAAACTGAAGGAGATTCAGAGGATCTTAGCAAAAAGGGGAAGAATAAGGGGAAAATAAAGAGGATTGTGGATGATTCTAATCTCTCAGATTTTGAGGATGAGTCCTTTGAGGAAAAATTCATCAAAAGTAAGAAAGGAAAGGGAATAGGAAAACAAACCCAGATGAATAAGAATACCAACAGGGGAGCTAACAAGGCTAAAAAATAGGTTTTGATAGATTTTGATGAGGATGCAGAGGAGGAAAAAATCGACAATGTGCAGGGTAAGGAGGAGGAGGAGATTCTGGATGTGGGTTGTGGTGAGAATATGAGTACTCAATGATTGTAGAATCAGGGCCAAGAGAATCAAAGGGGAAATCCTAGTGATTGTCATGGGGATAATGATAGTATCAAGGGATTTTGTGATACTATCAATAA
The DNA here is from genome assembly GCF_030272615.1 of Cryptomeria japonica. Taxonomy (NCBI): domain Eukaryota; kingdom Viridiplantae; phylum Streptophyta; class Pinopsida; order Cupressales; family Cupressaceae; genus Cryptomeria; species Cryptomeria japonica. The sequence continues at coordinate 566,176,108 of NC_081411.1, read as the reverse complement.
AATTGTGAAATATATCAGCAACCTAAAGAATGATATTAATTTCATCAAAAAGGCAACAATAGGCGAGAAGCCTCTATCTGAAAATGTCAAAGAATTAGTGGTTGCGAACAACAATGCTAAAGCAATTGAAGCCATGGTTGGTAAAATTCTTGATACTGAGAAGAAGGTTAAGGAAATGGAAGGGAATAGAGAGGCGAATGGGTTAGAAACAACCATGGAAAACCTAGTCAATAGAGTCGACAAGATGGAAATAACTGTGAAGAGGATTGCAGAACAAAATTTCTAGATTCTCAAGGCCTCTGTGGACAACATGAATATTCTGATTAACAAATTTGATAACATTAAAGATAAAGAGAGCGACAAGGACCAGATGGAGAAAAAGGGTCATGAGAAGAGAACTAGGGCCAACACCAGAAACCAAGGTGATATCAAGGGATGAGAGATGGATGATTTGAAGACCTCTGTAGACAACATGAAGAAGATGGTGGTTCATACAGAAGATATTATGAAAAATATTTAGCTGTCTCGGTCTCGGTCTCGGTCTCTGTCTTTGTCTTTGTCTTTATGTTGTCCTTTTACTTTCCTTTTGCTATCTTTATGCATCTCTATGTGTTTTGAGTCCTTTTTTGGTTGGGATGGGAACTATTTTTTGTTAGGGTGATCAGGCATGGTTTTATTATGCTTTAATGCTTTATCTATTTCCTATTATGTAAAAGGTTTAGTTTCCTTTTAGAAACCTACTTTTACTTAATTAAAACAAGTATAAAAGGAGGCTTCCCCCCATTTGATCAGTCAACAATCATATTGGTCAATTAATTCAAGCAATCAAGCATTCAATTTCATGTGAGAAAGCAATCAATCTTCCTTCAAGCATAGGAGCAACAATAAGGACAAGATTCAAGCAATGGAGTAAACATTCATGTTCCATGTTGTTGAAGACTTCATAAAACCCTAATTCTGTGTGGAGACAAACAAAAATTGATAAGGAGGTATATCATTTATGTTTTCAGTCATATTTAGCATCTCCCTCAAAAGGAGAACATTTCTATTACTATAATTTAATTATATTTCATTTCTATTTTATGGTTAATTCCAAAACTGGGGTTTGACTTAGGCAAACCCATATTCCCAAACTATTTCCCCTTCTTTCTATGTGCACCAAATAGGTACGAAGTTGCAATATTCAAAATAAACATTATTTATAGTGATGAATTGATCCCCCATTAGAGTGCAAAGAGTTTGGAGGACCAGGGCATCGGGCACCACAGTCTCAACATTTTGGGAGTTTTTTCTAATAATAAGTCCAAATCTACTTACATTGCTTAGATCCAGGTTTGTAGCTCAATCTGACTACTGTAGATGTTGTTTCCATATTTTTACCTTCATTTCCACCACTTTTACCCTAATTTAAACACTTTAACTTACAAAAGAGGGTTTATTAATTTACAACATCGAATCCCCTCCAATTCAATAAGAATTCTCAGTCTTAATCCTTGCTAGTTTGTGACTAGATCTATTGGATTGGAAACCTCTTTTGAATGTATTGGTGTTTAAGCCACAAAATTAGCGATTTCTTCCTTCTATGGTGGAAACCCTAATTTTTCACCATTACAGACATTATTTGGTGTATTGTGAAGTTTAAATGGTTGTTCTATGAGTCTTATCCATGGAACTACATATCTACCGTCAATTTTATGAGTGTTTATTCTTGGTAGGCATGATTCTTGACTTCAAAAAGGTTCTTCTATAGTTTGATTTGATTTATTAGGGTTGTATCTACCTTGGTTGTTTCTTTTGAACTTTAGTTCTGATAAAATTTCCTTTGCAAACTTCTCTAAACCTTCATTTAAAGTTTTACAAATGGGTCAAATAATTTATCTTTAATAATATATACCATTTTTTCATGTCCTTCTGTAATTATTTCCTCAATTTTAGGTGGTGGAAAATACAATGGATCCTTATATTTTGTATGTGGAGAAATGTGCTCTAATTCAAAAAAGGGTGAAGGAGCTTAAAAAATATTGTTAAGATTGCCTAGCCCAAAATGATACAAAATTGTTGAAGGTAAGGACAATAGAAATTTTTAATGATAATCATCTATTAGTTGAGAAGATAGCCACAAGTGAAGATATTCCATAGCTTAAAATATGGAACTTCAACTAAAGCTAGAAAAGGATATGATTGAGAGATGTAGAGATAGAATGAAAGAATTGCAATTAATAGTGAAAATTTTGATGGAAAGGGACATCACCATAGTGAATTATTTACAAAATATGATAATAATGTGGATAACCTAAACACAAATGATTTAGAAATCAACAAGTTTAAAGGTCATTTCATGGGAGCCCTTGACAATCCCATTGCTAATCTAGGTTGAATTATTGGATAATATTGAGTAGAAGAAGGTAACAATTAGAGAATATGATGAAGAAATGGAGAAAAGGGATATAGAAATGAAAAAGGTATCAAAGACATACACAAATAATAGGCTCAATTAGGAAACATCACAAAATTTTCCAAGAGAAGGAATAAACAAAGTGTTGGTAACCTTTGAATAATATGTATAGTGACAAAAGGATCTAGGAAAATAAGTTATAATTGGTGGAGAGGATGAATAAGAGTAAAATATTCATGATCTCATTTTTCTATAACTTAAAATAAGTTTTTAATATTCTATTTTGTAGTGATTTTGTATGCAACTTGCTCAAATATACATAGTTATAATTTTTAGAAGATTACAAGCCTTGAATGGTGAAGCCTATTAGTGGATTGTTATTTGGTATTGTTGGTCTTAGTTATGCAAATGTAGATGTTTTATAGAATGTTTTGTGTGCTAGCTATCACTCACTACTCAAAACATGATGTCACCCATGCTCTACATTTCCAACTACCACCATTGATTTTCACTAATGATATGTTTATCATTGATAATGTTAAACAATCTCTTGGTGCTTTGTGTTTATAAAAGGACCAAAGTTAGTCATTTTGAAAGGACCAAAAATTATTGATTGCTCTTAGACTTAAGTTGGAGAGTCAACAACTCTTTATCTACTTTATGGTTTCTACTCATTATCAATGAGGAACATTTGCTTATTTTAAATTGGGGACTATTTTTTTCACTTCTTATTTGTAAATCATATGTGACTGCAATTATTATATATTGAAATTATATCAAATTTTTACATTGGATTTGTTAGGATAACTGGTGAACAACTGAGAGGGGTGGTGAATCAGTTGTTAATGGATTATATCAATTAATACACTTTACTACCTTAAATTGGAGCACATAAAAATTAAATACCAGAATAGCAGAAACAAATACCGATAGAAACAAATACCGGTAAATAATGCAAATCAACAATGAAACATATAATCAACACAATAAAACCATACCATATAACACCATGATTTGTATGTGGAAACTTGGTAAAGGGAAAAACCATGGTGGGAAGCCTACCCACAGTCAGATGATACTTTTGCAGAAAGTATGTGATACAATGAGGGGCCTGTACATGTAGGAAGGCACACTGCCTAGAGTGCCCTACTCATTACAAAAGAGTCTCACTAACTACAAAGAGGTTAACACCACCTCAAGAAAATTGGACAATAATCTAGTAGATTGAACTGCCAGAGATAGCATCTACCATGCCCGATTATAGTCCCAGTTAAGCTCAATATGGGAGGCCTTTGACCTCTTACATAAACCCAATTCGATCTTCAATGATCGACCAAATCTTCTGCCTGAATGATATTGCAATATTCGCACATTGCATTCCTTTTTATTTTTGTCCACACCACTACCATGATCTGGAATTAGATCTTACATTGATTTATACAAACCCTAAGGCCTAAAACAATTGGGTTGGCCACCTAAAAGATATTACAATAAGATAATTACATACATTCATATTACAATGATATTCCATGTCGGATTTAGACAAAAAAATATATTAGCCAATCCATAAATCATCCTAGTAACGTGTAGAGAACATGTTAACATGATACCGGTCCATAACCTAGATAGGAACTGGACCTATTCTGGGTCCACCATGCCAAAGTGATGTCTCCAATTGGTTGAAGCATGATCAAAGATCATCTTTTGCATCCTAGAAACCACACCAACACCACTTATGCATCCTGTTAAGGATTCTCAATAAAAGTTATATCGGTAAAACTTAAACCTATGTTGGTAAGGGTTTACTAGAGTGTATGATAGCATCCGATCACCAAGTCAATACCAACTAACCAAGACATTCTCTAGAAGCATGTAACACATAGAACCAAACATATTCCATTGACCCAAACATGCTGAAAGTGTCCAATGGATAGTGTCTTCTACCGGTAGCCAAAACCTATCTGTCGGTAACCAACCATAACAGCTAGTGTTGACATTAATGATAAAACATCAATGCAACACATAATAATTCCTTCCATATTGCCAAAAATCTCCCCCTTTGGCATTGATGGCAACACTAGATGTGAAAAACATCTAAGTATCAAGAAATGCCAAACAAGTCTCCCCCAATGGAAGACAACCAGCGAACTCCCCCTTTGAATAATATCTCTATATAGCTTTGAAAATAACTCCTTAAGTTTTATTTTTCACATCAATATCTCTCTCTCTTTGACATAAATTCCAGAGATATGACAAAGATATCAAAATTCTGTGAATCTCAAAGCTGACTACTCCCCCTAAGTAGTAGCACCACTACATCAATCCAGAGAAAAGGATAAAGTTGTTGATCCATACCAGAATGATGCACTGCACAATTAGATAAGTTTATGCCAAAGGAGTAGATACCCCTAACCTATCTCTCAAATATTCAAATGATTCTTTAGACAACAGTTTAGTGAATATATCTGCAATCTTCTCTTTAGTGTTCACATAAACCAATTTGACATTCTTTTCTTCAACCTTGTCCTTCAGAAAGTTATACTTTATTGATATGTGTTTGGTCTTAGAGTGAAATACTAGATTCTTAGATATGTCAATAGGTGTAGAGTTATCACAGTAGATGACTACCAATTCACTATAATTTACCCTGATATCCTTCAATATTTGCTTCATCCACATGACTTGTGTATAATTAGTTGTTGCTACAACATATTCAGCTTCTGCAGTAGATAAAGAAATGCATGACTGTTATTTGCTAATGCATGAAACCAGTTTTGTTCCAAGAAAGAAAGCTCCACCAGAAGTTCTCTTCCTATCATCAGTATCTCCTGCCCAATCTGAATCTATATATGCACATAAAGTGAAGTTATCATCTCTAGAATACCATAATCCATATTCTATTGTGCCTTGCAAATACTGGAATATCCTCTTTATTGCACATTCATGATTTTCTTTAGGATTACTTTGATATCTTGAAACAATAATCACTGCATTCATAATATTTGGTCTAGTCCGAGTTATATATAACAAGCTACCAATCATAGACTTATACCTTGTTGAGTTTACTGGTGTAGATGTATCTTTGATAGTTAATTTCTCACTTGTCACCATACGAGTACTTACTGGTTTGGAATTATCCATACCAAATTTCTTCAATAATTCCCTTAGATACTTTGTTTGATAGATAAAGATGCCTTTGTCAGTTTGAGTAATTTGCAAACCTAAGAAAAATTTCATTTCACCAATCATGGACATTTCAAATTCATTCTTCATATTGTTAGAAAATTCCATGCACAATTTATCTTCTCCAAAAATGATATCATCAACAAACACTTCAATAATCAGAATATCATCATTAGTGATCTTGTAATATAAATTACTATCAGTACTATCTTAAGTAAAACCAAGCTTCAAAAGATATTTATCCAAACTTGCATACCAAGCTCTAGGAGCTTGTTTCAATCCATATAATGTTTTCCTTAACCTACAAACCATATCCTTATCATCTGTCAGTGAAAAACCATCAGGCTACTCAATGTATACCTCTTCTTCAAGTTCACCATTAAAAAATGCACATTTAACATCCATTTGATAGACCTTATAGTTCTTATATGCTGCATAGGCAAGAAATATATAACAACTTCAATTCTAGTCGTATTTTGACCGGGGATAGACTTAAAAGAATGGTGTTTGTGGGTCCCTTCTATTGTGTGCTATGTAAGAAGAAGGAGAAAGATGTGGAACATCTTCTTCCAGGATGCGAGTTTTCCTAGGAAGCATGGTGATTCGAGTTGTAGAGGTTGAGTTGGAAGGGGTCGTTGGTAGGGAACCTGAGAGATTGGCTAGAATCATGGCCGGTTTTGAATAATTCATCAACCTTCGCTGCAATTTGGAAGATCATGCCATCAATAGTAATGTGGGATGTTTGGAAAGAATGAAATTGACGACTCTTTAAGGATAAAATAGAACCCATGTAGAAAATTTCTAATTAGATTGGAGAGGAAAATTTTGAACTTAGTCTCTAATGTTGCTTCCTAGGTAAATCTGGCAAAGACCCCATTCACTCAGTTTGATGCAGGTATCCTAGTGGGCTAGTCTTTGATCAATTTCAGGCCTACTAATGGGTTTTGAGGGCTTATCCTCCTAGGGCTATTGAAAAAAGTCATGTGTGGATGCTGCCAGACAGGGGATGGATCAAAATCAACTTTGACTGGGCATCTAGGGGGAGTCCTGGGACCTCCGGTGTAGGGGTCATTTCTCAAGATGAGAAAGGTAGTATTTTAGCATTTGTAGCAAAGAGATTGGTGGATGAAACTAATAATGAAGATGAGTTTCAGGCGGCAATTGAAGAAATTCTTATGATAAAAAAATTGGAGGTGAAAAAAGTACACCTTGAAGGGGACTCCCAAAGAGTGGTGAATAGCATCGCTAGGGGTAGGATGGATGCTTGGCACCTGGATGAACATACCAGAAGAATACATGACCTTCTGATTGGGTTTGAGGACTTTAAAGTATCACATGTTCTAAGGGAAGTGAATGCAAAAGCTGATGTGCTCTTGAACGTAGGTGCAAATAGTTCCTTGGCTGAACATTTTAATTTCTTTGAAGACTTAAGGGATTTGGATCCCTTAGAATTTGTATGAAGAAGTGCATAGCATGAAAGGTGAACCCAAGAAGTTGTGAAAAGCTATGTGTGAACCCATTTTAGATATGCATGTTGAGGGGTGGGGAAGGCTTATGTGGATTGAGTACACTGCAATGGCAGCAAGTAGAGAGAATGGCGCTGTAGGTGCAATTATGATAGTGAATGATACTTTGGTTTTGCTGGCGATGTGTGGTGTAAGGTGGTGCATGCGGTATAATAAATGGAAGGGGTGGCGGCATTTTGTGACATTATGGTCCTCAATTTTTGGCATTTCAAAGAGGGATTGTAATTTCCTTTGCGAGTGATGTTTCAAGGCTATGTGGTAGAGGAAGGATGGAAGCAAATTTTTCACTGTTCACTTTGGGCCAAATGCTTGCCTTTTGAGGCCCTATTTCATGCCATTGCCTAAAGCATGTATTTAGGGTGGACAAGGAAGAATTTTGGAAGGTTGTTCATTTGATGTTTGGAGATGAATTCCTAAACACTGACTATCACCCGCAAACTAATTTGGACGTATCGTCCCTGTTTGTGGCACTGGCATTGATGGCAGGAAGTTCAAGGGAGGAGGTGATGTGGGTGGCGTCTCTCATTTTGAGACCAAAATGGTCGGTTGGCTTGGCAGAGTTGGTGGAACATGCAAAGATTAGCGTGGGTCTACAAATGGAACAAGGGCCATGGAGGCACTTAGGCAGGCAAAATGAAGCAATGCAGCCTCTGGTGGTGTGGTCGGCCTCTTGCTCAGTTGAAACCTAGTTGGAGGATGCAAGGAAAGGGTGGCGGGATCTTCTAGACTTTGTGTGGAAGATGGGTCCGATGGACTGAGCAAAATTATGTGGCAAGTAGACCCCGGTGAAGTCGCAAGCTCTGATTGGTGAGGATGGAAGGCTGATGGTGCAACATCAAATCCCATAGAAGATTGCGAAGATCATGGAACGCTGCGAGTTGCGAGGAGGGTGGCTGGGAACCATGACCAGTGCTAGGATGGTGTAGTCTAATGTAGGACCCAGTCATGCCATCCCTAATTTCTCCAAGGAGGAGGCCCTTGGCTAGCTCCAATAGGATGGTTTCATGAGGAATTTTCTATTAGTAGGTTGTTGGTTTTTTTTGTGTTTTTTCACTGATGTAAGGAATATAACCTTAGTAGTTGGCATAGCTGGTGTTGTTTTTCTATCTTGGGTTTCATTTTGAGTTTTGTAGGGGCGAGACCCCATATAGTCTTATGATAGTGGAAAAGCTACAAAGCAACTGAAGGCATGTAATTTTCTCCTTTCAATCAATACAAATATTAAACTTGTTATCGATTAAAAAAAAAGAGTTGAGTAGATAGTTTTTGAACAATTTTTTGGTGTAATTATTTATTCTTATTCCTTACACTTAAGCTAACTTAGGATAATGCATCTCATCATAGTTTGGATATGATACACTTAGGGAAGTGTGCACATAGGGATGATGCTTGTAGAAGAAATTCTACCTTTTGTGGTCTTATCTTGTTGTTACACTTCACATTCTGTGGGTCATCCACCTCTTGTGGAATATTATATTATTTCTCCTACCTACCCCTACTTTTTCTTACCTACCCTTGTTTCTCATTGAGCCACATGTCATGATTGTGTGCTCACATATCCATTTGGCCTTGCCTAGATAAGCAGACCCATATTCATTGTATTGATTAATCCAGTTGATAATTTGTATATTGATGAGAATATAGTTTGTTCTTGTCATACTTTTGTCTCTCTTTTGTGCTTTTCATTGTACCCTTGATATTGGCAAAATCTCACATGGTATCTGAGCCATTGGGGCTTCATTGATTGGTTTTGGGAGACAACTTAGAAGGCTTCTATTTTTGGATTTGAGGTATTGCATGTTTTGGAGGCACCCTAGAGTGTTTTTGACCTCACCATTACATCCGGGAGGGCGTTTCCATAAAATTTGAGTATAAACTCAACCTATTTTGGAGGAAGTTGATTTTTGAGCTTGCAGGAAAAAAATCACCTATTAAGGATAAATCGTATGGATTTTTAAAAAAAAAACCACAAAAACAAAATTATTTTATGCAAAATTCAATATTTGCTTTGAAATTTTTTTTTTATATTGGAAAAGTTTTATTGTCAAAGAAAAAATCAAATATATTAATTTCGGGGGGGTTATTTAACCCCACCCTTGTAGCAGTCCGTACTGTGGTGTTTGCGGAAATTGGGGGACCCGCTACCGTCTTCCGCCGTGCTCACCACTATCGACCTCTGCTAAAGCCAACCACCATTGGCCTCTGCAACCCTCTCGGCGTCGCCTCCAGACCGTTTGCCTCGACAAACCAACCGACATCACCTCCAGATCGCTGGCCCCAACAATTAGCCACTAGCCACTAGGCTCCGCCGACTCCGGCTACCTATCATCGGTCTAGCCACCAATAGCCACCTGTAACCTTTCCTTCAGTTCAAACATGTGATTTCCTGGTGAATCCATGTCTGCCACATGGTAGGAGGCCACTAGCCTATGGAAAAATAGTGCCATGTCATCCATACAGTCAATGCCTAGTCATCCACTGAGTCAACTTTTTTGTATGGTGAGCCAGGGGTGCGACAACCATTTTGATGGTAATACGAACACCAAATTTAACACATTGATTTGCTGACAACAGCCTTCATCAGTGCTTTTTAAAAAAATTTAGACCCCTCTCCATTGAGTAGTTTAGTTTTTTGGGTCAACTTTGGAGGCTCATACATTGCTCAACTTTGCTCCTTTTTGGGTGCATTTTTTTTTTTATTTGGGCTAATTTTTTGTCCTCTCCACATTGGTGTGGTTATTTTCTAATTTTGGTGCATAATTTTTTCATAATATTCAGATTCTCTTGGCTTTACCTATCCAATCCTCAATTTTGCAACTTCAAAGGCTTCATTTGGGCTTATATGACCTCCTTTTCAGGTGCCATTTTTTTTGAAAGTGCATATTTGTTTTGTCTACTTTCATAATCTAAGATAATTTTTTAGAGATTTTGAGTGGATATTTTACTTTCAGATATTGGTCTATTTTGGCCTACTTGGTACTTGTTATTTGCTTGGATCTTAGTTTAGATCTCTTGCATTTTTAGTTTGAGTGTCCTTTGGCCTCTTTGAGACAGTTGTAAAGTTGAAATCAGAAGTCCACTTTGCCATTTTTTGCAAGTAGCCCATTATACACACACTGAGTATAAAGTGCCAAATCATCATTTGGGGGGGTGTCTTGTATGATTGTGCCTCTCTTTTCTTTTTCTCTTTCATTTTTTTTGCTATGATTCCACATAAATTTCCACCTTTAACTTCATATAATTATGCATCTTGGAAAATTAAAGCATGGAGCAAATTAATGGAAAAATGACTCACACATTACATAGATAGAACAATAGCAACACCACTAGATCCTAAGCTGATCCTAATTCTCAATTAGAATCTCTCACTAAAAATTGCATGGCTCTTGGAAATTTGCATAAGTATGTATCAAATGACCTCATTTTTCACATTGATAAGTGTTCTACAATCAAAGAGGCTTGGGGAAATATTTCAAAAATTGTATGGCCAAGTAGATGAAATCAGAGGTTACAAGATTGACAATGAGCTCACCAACTTGGATACCAAGAGTTTTGATACAATCCAAGATTATGTCACAAAATCAAATGAGCTAAGAGAAAAGCTTAAGGATTGTGGAATTGACAAAAAGGATGCTTAGTTTACATTCAACTTGTTGGACAAGCTTGCACCTGAATATGCAACATTTGTTTCTAGCTTCCAAACTCATCGTTTGATAGTGGGTAGTTCCTACATTATGCCTTCATTTGATGCTTTCATAGAAATGTTGATGTTGGAACAATCTAATTTGTTGAACATGGGGATTCTTAAGTCTTCAAAGTCCAAGGATTTGGTGGCTTAACAAGGGAGTCAAGGAAGAGATTCCAACAACATGAAGAAGCAATCTAATTCAAAGCCACAATAGGAAAAAAGACAACTATCCTCTCCATCAGAAGGTGACTTTTTATCCTCTTCCAAGAAGGGGAATCCACCTAAGAAGGATAAACCAACTTGTGCTTATTGCAAGAAGTATGGTCATGATGAGCATCGCTGCCACACCAAGCAAGTTGATGAGTTGACACATCTCCTTAAGAAGAACAACATCAATATGCCTTTCGCCTACAAAAACAAGGATTCATCTCCTTCCACTTCCTCATAGTCTAAAGGAAAAGGGCAAGCATTTGTGGCTAAAATAGGTTCTTCACAATAGTGGATACTTGACTCGAGTGCCTCTTATCACATGGGTTTTAAAAAGGAGTAGTTTTCTTCATTGGAGCCATCAAAGGTACCTCACATTTACATAAGCAATGATACACAAGTTGAGGTTGAAGGGAAATATTTGATTGACATGGATGATGGAACATTTGAGAATGTTCTTTATGTTCCCAACTTGTCTACCAATCTTCTCTCTATCTACCAAATCACTCACTATGGGAATGGGGAAAAGGTTGAGTTTACACCTGATTCAGTTGTGGTAAAGGAACTTGATAATGATGCCTTGGTAGCAGTGGGACAAGTCAATGATAACTCAAGGCTTTATTCATTCTCCCACTTTGTGCCAAGTTCTCCTTCTAGGGCCTTGCTTACTCATTCAAATTCATAAAGTAAGCTATGGCATGAGCAATTTGGTCACCTCAACTACCACTATCTTCAATAGCTTAGCACTAAAGACTTGGTCACAGGTCTACCTTGAATTAGTTTTTCAGAGGGTGTATGTTTAGGGTGTTCCATGGGCAAGCATCTCAAGGAGAAGTTTGATAAGGGGAAAGCTTGGAGAGATTTGGAAGTTCTTCAACTTGTTCATAGCGATGTAGTAGGTCCATTTCCATCACCTTCATTTAGTAAGGCCCGCTATGTCCTCACCTTCATTGATGACTACTCCTGCTTCATTTGGGTCTATTTTCTTGTTCATAAGAGTGAAGTGTTTGACAAATTTATAGACTTCAAGATTCACATGGAGAAGCAATTTGGGAAAGTGGTCAAGATTCTTTGCATAAATAATGGAAGGGAATATGTGAACAAAAGACTTGAGAATTTTTGTATATTTGAGGGGGTTATTCTTCAACATTTCATTGCCTACACTCTATAATAGAATGGAGTTGCAGAACGCAAGAATAGAACTCTCAAAGAAATGGCTAGCTATATGATACATGCACATTCTCTTGATCCCACCTTTTGGGCAGAGGCTATCAGTTGCGACACACAAATCCAAAATCAGGTTCCTCACAAAGCTTTTATGGGTATTAATCCCTTTGAGGCTTGGGCTGGTAGGAAACTAATTGTAAAACATTTCAGAGTCTTTGGTTGTCCAGCATGGGCTCGCATTCCTTCGCAGAAATGCAAGGCATTGGAACCTTAGAGTCGGCCTTGTATTTTTGTTGGATATCCCGAGGGTGTTAAGGCATATTGATTGATAGATCCTGCGACACATGAGATGTTTATTGAGAGGAGTGTTCATTTTGAGGAAATCCCTCCTAGCTTAGCCTCTCTACCTTCTCCACCTTTCTCCATTATGGATAGTGATGCGAGTGATTCAGATGATGAGATTCCTTCAATTCTGACTTGCAGCGTTACACCTCTGCAGGGTCCACTTGTAGTTGAGGAGCCTAGTTCTCCACCTCCACCTAGATCTCATTGGGCTTGACAAAAACTTGAGTCAGTGGGTTCTATTGTTGGGGATCCATCAGGCGCACAAAGGACTCAATCACAGCATCAAGACCTTCCACATGTTTACATTGCTACCACTTCCGATCCACAGACATTTCAGGAATCATCACGGGTTCTCGATGGGACCAAGCTATGGAGGAAGAGTATAGTTCCTTGATGAGGAACAACACATGGGAGTTAGTCCCTCTCCCTAAGGGGGGAAAGATGGTTTGATGTAAGTGGATCTATTGGACCAAGTTTACAGTGGATTGTTGTATGGATAAGTATAAGGCTCGACTTGTTATGAAAGGTTTCTCTCAGGTTCCAGGTGTTGACTATACTGAGACCTTTGTGCTCATAGCCAAGATGAACTCCATTCGCTTGATACTTTCTATTGCTGCAACTCATGGTTGGGTTGTACATTAGATGGATGTGAAGAGTGCTTTTCTTCATGGGGATCTTGATGAAGAGATATATATGGAGCAGCCACAGGGTTTCATCCAGGATTCTTCCTTGGTCTGCAAATTGAGGAAATCTCTCTATGGCCTTAAGCAAACCCCCAAGGCTTGGTATGCCAAGATGGATTCCTTTCTTCTCTCAACAGGGCTCACCAAGTATCATTTTGATCCAAATGTCTACATTTTGCAATAGGACGACTCACACTTGATACTTGTGCTATATGTTGATGATTTGATCATTATAGGGAGCACCAAATTTATCATTAGCAGTGTCAAATATGCTTTGCATTACAAATTTGTTATGACTGACTTGGGTCTTTTGCACTACTTTCTCGGGATAGAGATTTCATAGTCATCTTCCAGTATTACTCTTTCATAGCCCAAGTATTCTCTTGATCTACTTGCACACTTTCATATGGATGATTGTAAGCCTGTGTCAACTCCCTTTCTTTCAGGAGTCAAGCTTGAGGCTAGGTTCTCTTCTCCACCAGTTGATGCCACATTGTATCACCAGCTTGTGGGCAGTGTCATCTACTTGACTCACACAAATTTCTTTTGTGGTTGACATGGTTTCCTGCTTCATGTAGGAACCACATGAGGATAAACACACAAAATTGTGTCATGTTTCAGGCTAACTTATCAACACAAGTGACTTTAAGTAATTCTAACTAAAAATTAATTTTAGTCAAACATATGATCTATATAAATTCATTATAGCTAAGTTATATATGGGCCACAACTTTTCCAATTGGAAGTGTCTACTTAATGTATATTTTATACTACTTTTTGTCTAATTACAAAAAAAAAAAAAAACTTGATGTTTCAACAACTCCTACTCTTATAAATAATATTTTTTTTGAAATGTAAAAATACCCTTTTATAGATCTATAAGTGAATTTTCCAAAATATATATCTTTTAATATTTCAATTAGTTTTTATGTTTTATATTTTATTTTTATTGAAAGTAGGTCATCAACACTAAAATATAAGGTTGATTATCTTGTCAAGGCAAAATACTAAAATTTCTTAAAAAAAATTGAAAAAAATATGATGCAGTAGAGAAAAGAATCTATGTCAAGATGATATAATTATTTTCTAATTTGGATAAATAATTAAGAAAAATGGTGGTGGGAATTGGAAACAGTTATATTTCAGCATACACAACTTTTCAAATTTATTAAAAAATAAATATTTCTAAAAAATAGTAAACAATATATCCATGCACTAGAGTTTCAAGTTATCAATATACAAAAAAAATTTCAAGAAAAAAAAGTAAATTTTACTAAATAAAGTGTGGTGGCTTGTGTAACTTCAATTTCAACATTTTTTCAGCAACAAAATTATAGTGTTTACTTTATAAAAAACTATATTCAAATAATTTTTTAATTTTTTGTTAAAATTACAAACTTAAAATAGACATAAGAATATAAATTTGATTAGTTTACATCATTTCAAAATTTAAAACATATATTTCACTTTCTATTGATTTAATTTAAAAAGTTGAATTAGCATTGGCCATTTCCTTTATAAAAGTGTGACACAACTTTGTACTTTTACCCATGAGCTCCATTGGAAAGCCGCTAAAGACATCCTACACTGCATCCAAGGTACACATCATTCTGGGATTCACTATGCAACAAGCATGGGACTTCGCTTGGTTGGTTACATAGACTTCAATTGGGCTGGCGATCTTGATGATCGTAAGTCTACTTCAGGTTACAACTTCTACCTTGGTTCAAGCCCCATTTGTTGGTAGAGAAAGAAGTAGCATGCTATTTCTCTATCTTCAACTGAAGCTGAGTATCAAGGGGTTATTAATGCAATGACTAAGACTATTTGGCTTTAATATATTCTCATAGAGTTTGGGTTCTCCACTCTACGACTGACAGGTCTACATTGCAACAATCAAAGTGCTATTGCAATCTCAAAGAACCCAGTCCAACATCATCAGACCAAACACATTGGGATTCATATGCACTACATTTGAGAGCTAATTCAGGAGCAGGTCATTGATTTGCAGTATTGTCCTACAACGGAGCACGTTGCAGACATATTCACCAAACCCTTCATAGAGAGTAAGTTCCATCAGTTGCAAGCTCTCTTGGGGGCATGGGATGTCCCATTAGGGGGGGTCAGTTGACTTCTCCTTCCTCTCTTATGGGGGGGACTTTTTCCTCTTTGAGGTTTTGTCCTTCTTCTTTGAGAGTGTTTTTAAATTTTTTCTCTCTTTTGGGGGGGAGTTTTTTCCCACTGGGTTTTCTCCCTTTCTCCATTTGTGAGAGATTGTATTGCATAGGATTGTTTGCATTTGCATATTGTACGTGGGTACCTATCATGGCCTAGTAGTCGGGACCTATCTTGCATTGTTGACTTGGGTCTTCATTTTCCTAAGTTGCACTTAAGGGGGGGGTGTTGGTGTAATTATTTAAACTTATAGGATATAATTATACTTTACTTAAGTTAACTTAGGATAATGCATCTCATCATAGTTTGGATATGAGACACTTAGGGAAGTGTGCACATAGGGATGATGCTTGTAAGAGAAATTCCACCTTTTGTGGTCTTATATTGTTGTTACACTCCACATTTGGTGGGTCATCCACCTCTTATGGAATATTATATTATTTCTCCTACCTACACCTACTTTTTCTTACCTACCCTTGTTTCTCATTGAGCCACATGGCATGATTGTGTGCTCACATATCCATTTGGCCTTGCTTATATAAGTAGGCCCATATTCATTATATTGGTTAATCCAGTTCATCATTTGTATATTGATGAGAATACAATTTGTTCTTGTCATACTTTTGTCTCTCTTTTGTGCTTTTCATTGTGCTCTTGATCTTGGCAAAATCTCACACAATTGCCTAGGATAATTAAATAATTTCACAAATTCATTTTATTAAGTCTAATGAATTAAATAAAATAAAGATATATCTTGTCAATTGAAGTTATAGTATACAAATATTTTGTTGTGTAAGTACCTTTGTGAGAAAAGTACAATACAATGAACCTTGAGTAAACCTAGTAAGTCAGAACCTACCAATCAATGCCTTGGGAGGGTAAAATCCTTGCGAATTTAAAGTATTTCAAGAGAGAGAATTCTATTGTATAAATCTATCTATTTTATGCATGACTAAAAATAACAACAACATTACCCTCTTATATGATTCCATATAGACCTTCAACACAAGGTGTTTGGGTACTGTCTTACACAGTTACATATATGCCTTCACTATAAGTATTGATTCAAATCTTGATTATGTACATTGTTGTAGCATGAATTCCTATTAAATTTAATTTATTATTTTTATCCCATGGAATTTTTATTGTCTTATCTTAATCTCCTTTGTTAAAGGTTTCGGGTCCTGAAAACCTATTTTTCTAAATTAATTAGAACATGTTGTCTTGTCCCATCACATTTTGAAGGGTGGTTATGGTTCAAGTCTACTCCTAGCTCTAGCATCCAAGAATGAATTTAATGTCAAACTTGATCCAATAGTCAAGGCATAAAAATAAATGTAAAAACACAATAATGAAGATTAAAATATTGACATATCCATCTTATATTTTTTTCTAACAAATTATAAAAAACTCACATTAAATACTATATTTTGAATTTCATAAATTTATATTGTAATCACTAGACACAAATCACAATTCCTAGACATGAATCATAATTTTCCTCTGATGAATATTTTTTTAAACAAAATCTCAAAGTTCTAAATATACACTAATAATCTAAAAATACACAAAATTACACTTTTTGTAGCACATAGGGTTTTAGAACAATAAACATAACAAGGTTAAAATGAGAATTTTCAAATGTAAAGATACACACAAGAAATTGAAATTTATTTATTTTATTCAAATCCAATTGCATCCTATATAATGAAAAACCATATGAAGACATCCTATATGAGTAGGGTGAAAACATTAACTAACAAGCATAAATAAATTTAAACAAAGACCTTGATCCTTTAACATAGATTTACACAACAAAATTTGATGAATCTTGTTCCTTCACTCACAAAAATAAATCTTTCCGAGATCTATTTTCTCCATAAATGAAGAAATCCATCTAACAAAAGAAAAATCCATTTCCATTGTATTTGGAAAAACAAGAAAAAAAAGGAAGGAGATAGAGAGGTAATTTGATACCTACTCATAACCATGGAAGTAGATACGAAAGATTAAATTCAAAATGAAGTGAATGTAGATAAATAACACAAAGTTTACTTATTCCACACCCATAGATAATTCAAAGCCCCAAAATTAAATATATATACAACTCATTATATCAGAATGCCATTGAAGAGTAACCACAAAGAAATACAGTTCACTTCAATTTAAAGAAAACATTAAGAAATCCAAAGATTTAAACATATCTTCTTTATTTCTTCACTATAAAAACATGAGTTCATAGAATCATCTCTTTGTACAACAAGATTGCATGGAAAGATCAGTTCACCTCCATCTATTATCTGGAAACCCCTTTTTATAACTAGTATCCATTTGCAGTTTCAAAGTAATGGTTTTTGGGAAGATAACGGTCTTGAAAATGACTATTTCAAAATTACCCTAAAAAAAGAAAAACTCATAAAAAATAATCTTTAATACTAAATTCATACCATAAATAACCCTAATTTTCAACTTCTTCATTAGGTGCTAGATTACTACCCGCAATTTGATTTTCAATCATCTCAGCCTTTGTCTCTTCTTCAATTAGTACCCAGAGAACCACCACAAATTCCTCTTCATTCTGAATGTATTCTCAAGCAAAGTCGGTCAAATCAAAGAGGATGCCCTCCTGCATATGCTCGATATCAGGTTGCATAACTGGAGTTTTCCCTTTGAAAACCATCTTCCTTGTCGCCTGAAAAGATAATTACTAGGGTTTCTTCTCACAATTATTTCTTCTTGTAACCATTGTTCGTGATTTTTGGCCAGTTCCACAATTTTACCTAATAAGATGACGGTCTTTCTATATTTTGAAAAACCAATCTATTGTTTCCATGCAAGGGCATGCAACCCTTGGATAATATTCCCTTGTTCTCTATCTGGCCAATTTAAGTCAAGATCAACAACTGGCAATTGGTTATCACAAGGCTGAACCATTTTGACAAAGTAAATTCATTATCAATGATATTGTGCATTACTTTGGCTAGCTCAAAGGGTGGTGCATTAAATTTCATCTGCAAAAGGTGACAATATCAAATGTGACTCATGTTGCCATCATTATGTGCCTTTAACCATTTAATCAACCATTAAGGAAGGTACTTTCAAATCTTCATTCGATTTGTTCCTTAGAAGTCATTAAATGTATGACAACTAGTTGACCTGGGAGCATGTGGAGCACACAACAAGAGGTTTTGAATTCTATGATATCCTAATATCGTCCTCTAATGGAGTATTGGCCATTGGGAAGAATCAGGTAAGTTGAATAATGTAGATTTTTTAGTTATCCTCCAATCGCTTGATAGATAACGACTCCTCATTTGGAATCATGACATCAAGTAAAATTAGAACTCAAGAACCTTTAAAGTTTTATTGATGAAGAAGACCACTAATAAAATGAAAGTGAACATCTTAAGATTTAAAAATGGAGGGGTGCTAACAAATGGATCAAAAAATGACTAAAATAAAAAATCTATAAATTAGGAAGATAATCATACTCAATTACTAGTAGGATCATACTATGTTTACAATAGGGGGAGAGAGAGAGAGAGAGAGAGAGAGAGAGAGAGAGAGAGAGAGAGAGAGAGAGAGAGAGGGATAGAAATATGGAGAGAGGAGTTATAAAGAGGAGTGGGAGGGATAAAGTGAGATAGGAGAGAGGGGTAAATAGAGATGGAAGAGATAAATATATAAAGATGGAGAGAGAGGGAGAGAATGAGAGAGGGAGAGATAAAAATATAAATATGGAACTTGAGGCGATATATAGAGAGGGAGATAGATGGATATATAATGAGATAAAGATAGAGGGAGATATAGAAGAAGAAATATAGAGAGATAGAGAGATTTAGAGGGAGATATATGGTGGATAGAGTGGTAAAGAAATAGAAAACTATAAGGATGAACATAGTGAGGGGGAGAGGGGGGAGAGAGATAAAAATATAGAGGGATAATCAAGGAAAGAGAAGTAGAGAATAATAAATAGAAATGGAGAGAGTGAAATATAAAAAGGGGGGATATAAATAGAGAGAGATAGAGATATATGGGAAGAGAGAGATATAGATGTATGGTAAGAGTAAGAGAGAGATAGAGACAGAGAGATAGATATGTGGATAGTAAGGGAGGGAGAGACGAGGAGAGATATAGGGTTAATATAGAGAGAGGGAGATATATAGAAAGAGGGAAATATAGAGAGATAGAGAGGGACAAGGAATTATATATATATATATATATATATATAGAGAGAGAGAGAGAGGATAAGTAGATATTTAGAAAAACAAGTGATAGGTAGAGAGGAAAATATAGGAATACAGAGTAGAGATATAATTTTGGAAAGATAGAATGGATGAGAGAGAGGGAAAGGGAGAAGGAGAAATAAAGATAGAGACAATGAGAGGGGGAGATGAAGAGATAGAAAGATAAAGATATAGAAAGTGATATATATAGAGAGAGAGAGAGGAAGAGAGAGGGATATAATAGAGTAGGAGAGATGAAGCCAATAATACAGTGAGAGATAGAGATATTGAGATATACATAGAGAGGGAAAGGGAGACATGGAAAAATAGAGATAGAGGGGGCAAAAGTAAGATATAAAGGAGGTGATAGAGCCAAGTTATAGAGAGTGGGGGAGAGAGAGGGGGACACACACACACACACACACACATAGAGTAAGTGAGAGAGATATAGAGATAGAGATAGCAAGGGAAAAAGAGGGAGTGTGTGTATATGAGAGAGAGAGGGGGGAGGAAGAGAGAGATGGAAGCGGATGAAAGGAGATAAAGATGAAGATATAATGTAATCTATTATAAAATATTAATAATTATAATATTAGATAATGCATTATATTAGTGGGATAATAGTTAATGTGATATTATAATTATTATAAATACATTATATTATATATAATTATTACTAATGTATAATATTATATATAATATTTTAATAATTAATAATTTTTTATTATATAATTTAATATTTAGATTATAGCATATTATAGCAATGCTAAAATAATTTATTATATTCTATTACATTGTAAAATAATTTAGATTTATATCTTACATTATGGTTATATTATAATATATTCATTATGTACTATATTGGTGTTAGAATAAATACAATACTATAAATAATTTTATGATTTTATATAATATTTTTATAATTATATATTTTATTAAAACATAACAATTACTACAAATTTATTTTAATCAAATAAATTAATTCTAATAATAAACATTTAAAAACCTTATATAATATTTTTTAATTTCAATATAAAGAATAAAATGTGACCCCTTGCTTAAATTATGGTTTGTTTTAATTTATTTTTAGAGGCTTGGTGTAGTCTTCTTTTGATTCGGTTTGACTAAATCTTCTTTTGGTTTATTATTGTTACATGAGCTTCACATTTACACTTGTTTATGGCCTTTGAGTGCATATAAATTATATTTATACATGTATAAAAAAATGGTTTTTGGTAAACATGGATATTTTGTGAATAAAAAATGGCACAAAAAATATCATGTTGCCCTCATGTTTAAAAAGCCACTAGAGAGAAATTCATTGTATGTAGTTGTCAATGGCATGTGTGGGCTTTAACAAGTGTTGAGCTAGGGCATCTGAGCCCTAGCCCATGAATGAGTGTGCTGACTATGCACAGAGGGGAGGGAAGCTATTTGTTTCATAGGGAGAGGTGTCATCTAGTGTAGGTGTGTCTAGGGTTGGTGGCAACTCAATGATGGGGGTTGAGTGGTGGGTGTGTTGGCACGGGGGTTTGCAACTGCATTGTGTGGTATTTACAGGGAGACGTGGGCTATATCTTAGGTTTAGGTCACAGTGGATTTTGATTGAAGTGTGTAGCGGACTTCTTCAAGGAGTTAGGCTTGCTCTTCCTCCTTTTCTTGATGGGTGGGTTTTGAGGCTGGGCGAGATGGCTTGTTCTCAAGAGGAAGACTCAGGGGCTTCTCCTAACCTGGATTTTTGTGCAGTCATGGGTTCGCATTCTTTGAATCATGGTATTAATACTTTTGATAAGAACCTCTTTGGTCTTGACTCGGGGGCTACAAGTGTTGGTGAGTCCAATGGATCCTGGATTTTGAAGGTTAATGACTATCTTGAGAGATGCAAGGAGAGGCCAAAACTGGTAATTCCACCAAAGATAATTGCTGAGGATGTGGAATATTTTCAAAGCATTCACTTTACTACAAATTTTTGGTGATGAGGGTTTCTCTGTAGTTTCTAGAGAATTGGACTCAGAGGATTTGGGCATCAGAAGGGGAAATGGAGATTATGCTATTGGCAAACAACTACTTCATGGTTACATTCAATTGCATGGAGGATCACAATAGGGTCTTTGAGGGAAGTCCGTATTTTTATAATCGAGTGGGGTTGTTCATCAAACCTTGGCATGCAGGGTTTAACCCTTCAGAGGAGCTCCCGAAAAGGGTCCCTGTGTGGGTTTGTTTACTTCTTTTTCCGGTGGAATATTGTTGAGAGGATGTGTTGCAGATGCTTGCTTCATTGTTTGGGAAGCCCGTTGGATATTCAACACAAAACTTGGGGAGAAAGGTAATAATTTTCAATCGTATCTGTCTACCCCAACATTAATAACAATAATATCTCTAATTAAAATCACAATCTGAAGTTTGGATATTCATATGGTAGAGTTTACTATTCTCGTGGTTGGTGTTCATTTAGTTATCAATCCAGGAACATAAAACTTGAAATGGGTCTACAAGATATATGCACTAAGCTCCTTGAATGATTATTCTTAATTACTAGAAGAAAGGTAGGAATAAAAATCAGAAATATTAAATCAAAGATTTTCAAAATTCTGCTGAAATGAATTAATGGAAATAACAGGAATAACACCGTTCTGCCTTGGCTACAGGAACAGTCAAAGGATCTGTTTCTAGTGGCTGCAGGAACATCCCAGTCATGAACTTCTACTGTAACTAAGTAAAAACTAACTTCAATAATTATAAACATGGGATCACTCACCAAGTGGGCCCCCTTGGATGAGTGATATCAAACTCTCAGTGAAGAACTCTTAATAGATCAGAATAACATGTTTTTATTCATTTCTTCTTGAAAGATAATTACATATCCAAAAGATGAAAATCTAGAATACGTGACAAAAACTGCTCAATCCTTTTCCATTTTGTCTAACTCTCAGAAAAGAAGGGAGAGCTTATTATATAGAAAATACAAACTACAATTATGTCCAGAAGAAAAGGTGGATCACTATTAGATGAAGGGGATAACAGAGAGCTTGCTGCAGGAACTGTGGATCTATAACCAAACCACAGTCCTTGCACGCCAAAGAGATATTTTATAGATTAAACATGCACTGGAGTTAAACTTCCATGGTGAAGTACAACTACTCTGATTATGCCTTAGATCATGCTTGCTTGAATCTCCTTCAATTTGACCTCCAGCTATCTGGCGTGATTCTCCAGTCCTTAGGCACAGAAGAGAATTCTTCACCGCAGCATCAATTATTACCTGCACTAAAATAGAAACAATATACAAGGGCACACATATGTATCTTACTTTAACTAATACATTCATTAACTCAATTATGAAAACATCCTAAATAATCCGCATATCACAGAGACAAACCATTTGGCTATAGGAATATGTTGGCATGGCTGCATGAAGAAATTGGCAAGGTTCAAACATGATTTCTTAAGTTTGGTTTTTAAAACATGGATTACATATAGTCAATGCACAATATTTTACTATCATAATGCAACCCAAGAGATACCAAAAACCTAAGAGTCTTGATAAAAACATGTCAATACACCAACATATCATGCCCCCCAACTCTAAGGGTTTGCTGCTCCTGCAGCAAAAGGAAAATTTCTAATTTTTGCTGAGACTCTAAAATCACCCACAGTGTTCTATCTGGTTCCCTTGGAAGGCAAACTCCAATAAAATCCTTTTCATTTTCTCCAACCTGGACCATCTAGCTATTTCTTCAACATTCACATCATAATTCTATTCTGTTGGTTGGCATGCCAAAAGTGGCCACATTAGGATAGGAGGCTGAAAGATTAATGGTAACCAATTATTGGATTTCTCCCTTCCTAGTTGTATATACTTGGAGGCTCTCTGTATAGCTGCATGAAAATTCTGCAATGAATAGGGTTCTCCTAGTTTTAGATGATCTGGTAGATGATTCCAGCATTGAGTTAGTCCCTCTAGTGTTGTTGTCCTGTAGGTTTGAACTAGTTTCTCAAACGCTTGATATACTTCCTCTCTCATTGGAAGTACTATCTTTCTAACATCATCTCTTATTAGCAACTTTTTCCAGTCATAATACAGAACTCTGGGTTCTTCTGATTCCCTCCTCAATGGCAATGGATAGTCAAGTTCTAGTTTTTCAAACTCCCTGGCTTGTGGTCCTATAATCATTTCATTTTGTATCCATGATATTAGAGCTCTGAGATGGATATCCCCAATGTATAACAAAGGATTCCATTCTTTGTCTTGGGGCACAACATAATTATGTAAATATAATTCACATAACAGGTTCTTTACAAAATGTGGGGAGGTTTGAAAAGCATGATAGAATTCCTCAAGTGTTTCCAAGGATGGGATAAGGTCCCTTACTATGTGGTTTAATCTGAAATTCAGATACCGTTCTTTCAAGTGCATTGCATAAATTCTTGGGGGAGCTCTACACTGCATTATCTGAGGAACCATACTATAGATTTCTTCTACCTTAGTCTCCAATTCTTTAATTATATTATCTTTCTTCTCAATCTCTTTTTGCTGCTTATTAATTATTCCTTGCAACCTATCCTTCTCTATTTCCCATTGCCTAAAGAATGTTAAAGCAATTGACAAGCTAGTTAGGGATGAAGGAGTTTTTATGGGTCCTACCTTAGACCGTGGAATTTCTTCAATAACTTCTTCATTCTGGATTGGCATATTTCCCATGTTTTCTTCAGGTTGCTATGCAACATCATCAATTATCTCCTCAGATTGCAATGCCACTGAAGCTAGATTTGCAAGCTTATCAATTACAATTTCTTCCTGAATTGCTTCTTGGATTTCTTCTCCTATAGGATTTTCTTGAATTTCATCTTCTGTAGGGTTTTATTGCATTTCCTTATGTGCAGCATTTTCTTCTTCTGAAGTGTCTACTATAATGACCTCTGCTGGCTTACTCACTAGTTGAGTTTTCTGTATCCTTCTTCTTGTTCTCCTAACATAAACTTTTGAAACAGATGTAGGAGTTCTTGTTTTTGCCCAACGCCTCTTGGCTGTAGGAGGAATATGCACTTCCTGCGGTCGAACAACAAATTCTTCACCTGACTCCTCCTTTTCTAATTCTTTTCCTTCCCTCTACAAAACAGGTGAACCTCCTTGAAGAGAGGTAGAGGGTTGTCCTTCAGTTGGCCCTGCTTCAATATTTTCTTCTAAAATCATTGTAGCTCCTTCAACAACTAACAAACCCTCATCATCACTGGAAAGATCTTCTGCAACTATCCCTTCTTGAACCGAAGGATTGTCTTCAATAGGGGCTTCCTCTACCCTAAATTGCAGAATATCTTCAAACACACCCCATACCATCTGTGAAACATCTCTCAGGGACCATTGTACCAACAACTTCACTAGTCCGTGATGGGTAACAGAGCGATTGAAATATTTTTTAGTCTCCTTAGCACTTATAGAAATGAGATGATACAAGAAATTTGGGACACTAACTCATCAGTTATGACGCAGATGACTGAGTAGCTTGAAGTGAGGCGAGTGGAGATTTGAATACCATCCTTCACAGGTGATATATTTCATGATATACAAAGCTACTTGAGGCCAGTGTGCTGGCAAAGAAACCCTTCTACTTCCTTGCCTATCTACTATTAAGGGTTTGTCTGTAGGAATTGTGAACTCTGTCGTGGCACTCCTTGCATCCTTCCATTCTGGGA
This sequence comes from Cryptomeria japonica, assembly GCF_030272615.1. Lineage (NCBI taxonomy): Eukaryota > Viridiplantae > Streptophyta > Pinopsida > Cupressales > Cupressaceae > Cryptomeria > Cryptomeria japonica. The sequence goes on along the minus strand of NC_081411.1, from coordinate 566,150,819 downwards.
AGAGTTCTCCTTCCTACAGCAACCCTGTGACCTCTGCAATTCTCTTTTCTGTAGCAATTACCCTCAACCCCTTAACCGTAGCTTCTCCTTCATCAAAAGAATGCATAAATTCCGCAGCTATTTCATCATTGAAATCCCTAATCTTCAAGAAATACTCTAGCTAGCCATGGTTTTGGAAATAATGCACACAGACAACATCCTGCAACAACCCTTCATGTATAGTCGGTTCATGGTGAATCAGATCACCTCCCATCTTTTACACTGATACTTCCGCAACTTCACCAAAATGTTTGAAAGATTCACAAAAGCTAAAATCTAAATATCTAAAATTAGGCAGCAAAACTTATTATTCACTCGTGTGAAATAATAATCATCATAAGTATCATAAGTAATGTTAGTTAGGAAATCAGTTCGAGATAATAAATCTTATTGGGAAAAAGGACCATAAAGTACCCCCCCCCCAAATTAACCTAGCACGTGTTCACATAGGCTGATAAGATGTCAGGTTTGAAGTGGATTAAAATAGGATTAAAGTCATAATGAACTAATAAATGCAAAATTAAAATAAAGTACAATATACACGTACCTGCAATTGGGTGAAAATGATGGCAAAATGAAATGAAGTGATCGATAAGAAAGTGGGATGGAATGTAGTGGATGGAACTTTATGTACAGAGAACAATATTTCACATGGAAATATTTGATTATGATACGGTAAATAAGTTCACTGCAAAAGCTGTAGGAACATCACCTTTATTAACATGCCCAAGTGCAACAGGAAGCTCATGAATTGTTACCGAATAATTTTCAGTTGCTGCATGAACTTGTGTTTCTTTTTGAGGAGCAAACTACTGCAGAAAATCTTCTCTAGTAGCCGGTTTGTGAAAAAGTCATAGTCGGTGTCCATTCACCAAAAGTTTGAATCTAACAGCATCTATGGTGGACAACCGAACTGCTCCATTGTGAAAAACTTCTTCTATCTCATAAAGACCCAACCACCTTGTTTTGAGTTTTCCCTTAGCATCCTTATATCTGGAATCATACAAGAGTGCCCAATCACCAACTTTGAATTTCTTTTCTTTGATATACTTATCATGCCATCTAGCTCTTTGGTTTTGAATCAACTCTATCTATTGAACAACTATTTTTCTCCATTCATCTAAAGCATTTAACTGCTGAATGCGTTCCTTTTGTGCTTTAGATAATGTCATATTCAATTGTAGGGCTGTTATCAAGGTTTTATGCTCAAATTCAATAGGCATCATTACTGTTTTGCCATAGACCATCTCAAAAGGTGTGAATCCAATTGATGTTTTCCATGTTGTTCTATATGCCCAAATTGCCTCTGAAAGCCAATTAGACCAATCTTTCTTGTGGATAGACACTGTTTTTGTAAGAATACCCTCAAGTTATCTATTGGTAACCTCTACTTGACCATTAGACTGTGGATGGTATGGAGTAGATTTCCTGTGTCTTATATTATATTCATTGACCAAAGCTTTTATCAATGTTGATGTAAATTGAGGTCCCTGATCTGAGACAATTTCCCTGGGTACTCCATACCTTGTAAATATTTTCTCATATAGAAACTTAGCTACCTTGTTATCTCTTGCATGTTGCATAGCTTTAGCTTCTACCAATTTTGTCACATAGTCTGTACATACCAAGATATAAGATTTGCCATTAGAAGGTGGATCAACGGGGCCAACAAAATCTAATCCCCATTTATCAAATGGTGTAACCGATATTTGAGGATATAGAGGCATTTCATCAGATTTTGTAGGTCTACCCATTCGTTAACACCTATCACACTTCCTTGTGTAGTGTAGGCCAATAATAACCAATATTGAGTATTTTCAATGCTGTCCTTTTGGCAGCAAAATGACCTCCACATGGTTCATCATGATGTGCACGCAAGATGTCATATGTTTCATCTTCTCTGACACATCTTCGCATAACTTGATCAGGTCCGGTATAGAATAGACAATTAACAATCCATGAAAAATTAAAACTTTTTTCAACTAACAACCTTCTTTCCTTAGGAGAAAAAGAAGTTGGCATCTTAGCTGCAGCTAAATAGTTGGCAATATCAGCATACCAAGGTGTATGAGCTTGTATGAGAAACAAATGCTCATCTGGAAAAGTGTCATCTATCATTGTAGAGTCTTCCTACAATTGAAGACGTGAAAGATAATCTGCAATAACATTAGACTTCCCTGGCTTGTCAACAATTGTGATATCAAATTCCTGCATCAACAATAACCAACGAGCCAGTCTACCGGTGATTGATGGCTTATTCATAAGATATTTAATTATAGTATGATCTGTATGCAGAAATATTGTATACCCTATAATATAGTCTCTAAACTTGTTAAGGGCATATATGACAACTAGCATTTCTTTTTCAGTAACTATATAATTCAATTCAGGTCCTTGCAAATTCTTGCTAATATAATATATGGCATTTTCCAACTTGTCAACTTTCTATCCTAACACTACTCCTATAGCATAATCAGATGCATCAGTATGGATTTGAAATGGTAGAGACCAATTAGGTCCTTTAAGAACTGGTGCCTGAGTCAAAGCATGCTTAAGCTTTAAAAAAGCTTCATTGCATGTTGAGGTCCATTTAAATTATGCATCTTTAGTAAGCAGTGTATATAAGGGACTTGCAATTTTGCTGAAGTCTTTAATGAACCTTCTGTAGTATCTAGCATGGCCAAGAAAACTTCTCACATCTTTCTGCTTCACAGGGTCATTAATTTGCTGAATAACCTCAATTTTTGCTTGATCCACTTGTATACCTTGTACAGATATATGATGACCAAGGACTATTCCTTCTTCCATCATACTAAAACACTTTTCACTATTTAGAGACAAGTTGTAGTCTTCACACCATTGCAAAACTTTCTTCAAATTATCCAATGCCTGATCAAATTCAGAACCATAGGTTGTAAAGTCATCCATGTAAATCTCCATTATGTGTTGAGAAATATAAGAAAAAATACTGATGACCACCCTTTGAAAAGTGGCTGGAGCATTACACAACCCAAAAGGAAGAACAGAATATGCATAAGTGCCTCATGGACAAGTAAATGTTGTTTTCTCCTGGTCCTTAGGGGCTATTTATATTTGATTATAGCCACTGAATCCATTCAAAAATGAAAAATATTTCTTACCAGCAAGAGAATCCAATACTTGATCTACAAAGGGTAGTGGAAAATGATCCTTCCTTGTGGCTAAGTTCAAGGCTCTATAATCAACACATACTCTCCATTTGCCTCCTTTTTTAGGAACTATCACCAAAGGTGATACCCATTGACTGTCAAAAATGGGATAAATAAATCTAGCTTTCAACAATTTCTGCAATTCTTCTTTAACTATCTCCTTCAGGGTAGGATTGACTCTTCTTTGAGGTTGTCTAAGGGGACAACACTCATCCTTTATATAAATGCGATGTGTACAAACTATTGGATCAGTTCCATTCATATCCTTGTAATCCCATGCAAAGGCATTTCTATGGAGTTTTAGCAGGTCTACCAAGCTATTCTTTTGAATATTTGCTATATTCTTATTGATGTTCAAATATTTATTCAATGCAACCTCTATCTTGATAGCAAGATCAATTTGATTTATATCAGAAACATGAGAATATGACAACTCCTGTGGCAACAAAGTATGCAAAATATCAGTGGCTGCAAGAAAGTCTAATCCTGCAATATTCAGAACCAGTTCCTGCAATTCTATGTCTTCTATTAATTCATTTGTCAGAACCTTATAAAGGATTGACTCCTCATCATATAATTGTATGAGTGGTACTCGATTAATCATCATAAGATGACTAATAGAGTCTATCTCTTCAGATTCCTCTCCCAAAATAGGTCAAACAGCCTGCTGCTGCTCAAGCTGAGGTTGTGCAGGGGAATACAAAGCCAATGTTTTTGTGGAACTACCATCTGAGATAGTCATGTCTCTTGATCTACACCCAATATATGCATCTATTGTGGCAAGCCATGGTCTTCCCAAAATGACTGGATATCCCCCCAATGTTGCTTTTGGGGATAAAATCATAAAGTCTGCAGGGTATTCCCAGGAATCTAGTATGACCACTATATCTTCTATTATACCATCAGGTCTTACTACAAAGCCATCAGCAAGTTGAAGAATTGTAGGTGTAGCCCTTAAACTATCTATCTCTAGATGTTTCATTACTTCCCTTGTCATTACATTAATGGCTGCTCCTAGATCAATTAAAACATTCTTTATTTGACTGCCATTAATGACTATAGTCACAACAGGACTGCCTGGATCAGAATATTTTGGAATAGCAACTTTTCCCAACATAATATTAGCTAATTGACCCATAACATGAACTGTTTATGGATCCTTTTTCTTTCTGCTAGGTTTCTTTAGGCATGCCTCTCTCAATGCCTTACTATATATTGGAACATCCTTTATTGCTTGCAGCAATGGAATTTTAACACAAATGTGCTTCAATTGGTCAAGAATATCAAAGCTTTGTTGTTGTTCAGTTGAAACTTCTTTGTCGGACAATCTTTGGGGAAATGGTGGTAATATTTGATTCTAAGGTATTTCATCATTAGGATCAGAGGTTGGTTGCTCTTCTGGTACCTCAGTAATAACTGGCTAAGAGGGACTGGGCAGGGTTGTTCTAAATCGGAGGTGAATATCTTCTAGTGATAAAGAATAGGTTGGGTATGGGTTAGCATCAGCTAAATAAGCTTGTTGTTGTTGCTGAGATTTAATATTTGGATTAGGCAACAATTGAGAAGGTAGTTGTGTTGGCTTTGGAGGTGGTGCTGTGGCTACAAGAGGTGGCATTAAAGTAGGAGGTTGTGGCTCCTGAGTAGGAGGCTGATATCCAGAAGATTGGGATGACCATGATGGGTTTCCCCTCCATTGAGAGTTAGGTTGCCAATTCCCTTGAAACTGGTTCCCTGCACCCTCAGGTGGATACCAGTTTCCTTGTGGCTACTGCCACTGGGGCATTTGATTAGAAAATTGCTGTCTTTGGCCTTGTGATCCATACCAATGTGGATAATTACCAAAATTTTGAGAATACTGTGGTTGCCAATGGTTATTTGGTGCATAAGAACTACCACTATAACCAGAAAAAGGAAAGTGGATCAGGTAGCATACCTTGTCTCAAAAAATTTGGTCTTCTCTAAGAAACATAGAAGACTTTTTCATCCTCCCCTTGAATTGGTTTGAAATCAGGTACTTCAACATTTGCAACCATCTTACATCTACAATCTTTCTTTCGCTACTTACAATGAGGACAAAATTCTGCAAGAAATGCATCAGCTTCCTCATGCTTCTTCTTAGCTACCAATGTGTCCAACTGAGTAGACATATTATTTATAATGTCCTCCTTAAAATCTTTTAACAAATGACTAAGTTCCAACCTAGAAACTCCATTTCCAGATGATGATGATGATGGTGCTCCTGGCTTAAATCTCCTATTCTTCTTAGAAGTGGATCTATAATACTTCTTGCAAATTTGTTCTATTTTAACCCAAGTAGATTGTGTAATGTCACCCCCCCCCCATGAGCTCTAAGGAATCAGTGCATTCATCACTGATACCCCTCAAGAATATCAATTTGAGGGAATCTTCGTTCAAGGTACTATGCTTGGACTTCTTGACACTAAACAAAAACCTTTCCAGATAATCCTCAAGGCTCTCATCTGTAGTTTGTGTCATCCTAAAGATGTCATCCCCATACCGATTAGTGCCTTTACAATAATCTTTATATTTTGCAAGAAACAACTGTAGACATCTAAAAATGGTCAACGCTTGCGGAGTCATACTTTAACATTTGCGCAATGCCTTATTTTAGGGTTTTTGCGTCGCATTAACATTTCTCCTATGTTGAGCACTTGGTCTTTATCATTTGCGAGCATCGAGTCCTTCTTCTACATTCTTCATTTGTCTTGTTGTCGAATTTGGTCTTGTCAATAATGATCTTCAGTCATGATTTTGGTCGATCTTATCCTTTCGCATCAACGTGCGTGCTCATTTGTCATATTTTGACATCGTCAATTCGATTTCATTTTGGACATTGTCAATCCTAATCGATGATGGAATTAGGGTTTTGTCCTCTTTTCAATCTTATCATCGTGCAATCAATTTGTCATCGATCATTGTCATTTTCAATGTTGTCATCTTGCGATTGATTTGTCGTCGATCGTGGTCATTTTCAATCTTGTCATTTTGCAATCTATTTTGTCATCGATCGTTGTCATTTTCAATCTTGTCATTTTGCGATCAATTTGACATCGATCGTCGTCCTTCTCAATCATGTCAATTTGGATCAATTAGTCATTTTTCCTCATCAATTGGCACATTTATCAATCAAATCACTTATCAGCATTGGTCCTTTGTCAGTCAGAATCATGATCAAATCGAATCGACATCAATTATCTTTTGTCAAGACCTAATTGTCGTCCTTGCATTTTCTAAGTTTTTATGATTTATTCATTTAATCTTGTTTGTCATTTTCCCTCTAGGTTAAATAATTTATTTATTTATCCTAAGTCTTCTTGTCACAATTAAATATTTATTTAATTGGCTAACTAATTCCTCCTCTCTTTGTGAATTAATTAATGAATGAAAAATTATTAATTGATTTACCTAATTTTCCAATTTACTAATTTCTCCTAATTCCTAATTTTCTAATTTTCATCAATTTTCTAAATTCCTAATTTCTAATTCATCTAATTTTCTATTTTCTCCTATTTCTCCTAATTTCATGGGAATGACATAGCAAATTTGTCATAATTTGTCATAATTGACAATCAATCAATTTTGACATAGCAATTTGTCAAAATTATCAATCAATCAATTTCGCATAGAAAGTGTCAATTTGTCATAATTTGTCATATTTGTCATTCTTGATTTGAAATTTCCATTCGAATCAAATTCATGCTAATCTTGTCTTTTCTCCAATTTGTTTATAAATTGGATGAATTTCTTCAATCAAAAGGTCGAATCAATCACGCTTCTAGTACCCTTATGCTATCCTTTCATCTTGTCAATCTTGCTTTCATATTATACTTAAGCACTTGAAGGTGAGATCCACAAAATAAAGCAATTTGAAGGAGAAAGAAGGACAATGGAGATTTCTGGAGGAGATATTCACATTTGCGATGGTTTTCATTTCATTTTGAATATCTTGTCTTCATGTTTTCATTGAATGTAATTAGGATTGGTCATTGCAATTGAGTTTTCGTGATTGAACTAGGCTAATGTTTATATTGCTTTGATGATTTCCACATTTGAAATAACCCCCTAACCATGCTTTTGAGTGCTTTTGAGCTGATTTGCAGGTGAAAAACCCAAGAAATAGGGTAATTCAGGGCTTTCTGAGAACTTCTGCGCTTGTGTAGGAGCAATATGCGCCTGTGCCAAGCAATCTGCGCCTGTGTCAAGGACTTTTGTGCCTATGTCAAAGGGATCTGTGCCTGTGTTACTGCATTCTGTGCCTGTGTTACTACATTCTGCACCTATGTAAGGCCAAAAACAGAGGTAAAAAGCAGTGTTTTTTACTTGCAAATTACTTTGTTTTGCATTTTGTTTCTGCATTTTGGTTTTTCTTTGCTACTAATTCTTTGTGTAGCACCATGGCATTATGCATGGCAAAGACAAAAATGAAACTACTAATGAATTTTATGCAGGTTTGCTAGTCAAAGATCAAACAAATCAAACTTCTGACTTGGTGATTTTACAGGTTGCCTTGTACTCCAACTAAACTTTGTGTTTGTAATTCATAATTAGGCACCTAGTATGATTGCTAAGCAGGATGGAATGAATGTGTGTTTTCTTTGATTGTCAAGTTTGACATTGGAGTAGGAGAGTATTCTCTCATCCTTCTTAGGGTGATCAGAAATCCAGATCTTCGATACCATTCTCATGGCTCAGATTGTTTGTTACCTTTAGAGGGCCTGCCTTCCTGACCATTTGCTTTCTTTTGCAAGCAAGTGACAATCATGAGAAGGGAACGACCCAAAGTGAGTATAGCTATAATACCTTGGCATTCTCACTCACTATAAATAAATACCTGATGGGCGAAAGCTTTGAAGGAAGGGTTACATGGGAATTGTAGTTACTTGGGAAGTGATGACCCTTGGACTCTTTCTCATATCAACATCTAAGTAGGGCCTCAAGGTCTAAATCGTTCTTGCATGACTACATTTGTTTGGTATCTTGGTGGGTTTAATGTCTCAATCACGCTTGTGTGACACCAAGGAGTAACGCTTAACAGAAATCCTTACTAAACACCTTGTATTTAGAGGCCAAAAATCCTTCTAGTTTCTTAAGAAGGACGAGTTCGGATACTTGGAAGAGATACTAAGTTCACCATGGAGAGATTTCCATGGGGACTAATGCTTGGCTGCCTTGAGAAGTGAGTGTCATGGAGGGGAGCCCGTGGGGTCAAGCATCTATGTATTCTCCTTGAATCTCATAATGAGTCTACCTCTCAAGTACCTACTGTCCTTGCCTACCATAAGAAATGTGTGAATGAGCATGATTGTCTTGAGTCTAAGTTAAAATATCTTGTTTTCTTTACTTGTCAAAAGTTGAGTTGTGTCTCATTTCAAAAACAAGACAAATTGATTCAAAACAAGGTTAAACACAAGAGTATTTCATTCAACAAAGTTCAAAACACCTTCAAACATGGTTGTCAAACATTTTTCAAAATCTCTTCTTAACATTCATGTCACTTAGATTTAGGTTCATCCTAGGTTTGCATTTTGCAAATTCATTTTCAATTACCAAGGTTAAGGTTCACCTAGGTCATACTCCTTTGCATATCAATAAGGGTCATCCATTTTGCATGTGTCCTCTTGCATTAGAGTAATACCATTTCATAATTCAAACTTAGGTTGACATTGTCATACATTCACATTTGCATACCCTAGGTCTCTTCATTAAGCTTAGGTCATTATCATATCATATTAGGGTCATTTGCATAGTAATTTTCCCTTTTCATATAGTGTCAAAACTAGGTTTTGTCATACTTGAGTAATGCAAATCTTTGATAAACCCTAAGTTATTGTTAGGAAGTCTTGACCTTATCAAACTTTTGTCTTTTTGTCATCAATGTCATTTGGTCAAACCTAGCTTAGTATCCAAGCATATAGGTGAGACATTGTCAATCTGTCCTATTGTCATTTGGTCCTTTGTCCTTTAAGGTCTTGACTTCATTTCAATTTCCCAAGGTTGTGTCTTTAGATTTTCATTCCAAAAAGTTTGTCAAAATCTTGGAAAACAACAAAAACATAGGTTGCATTCTAGCCATAGATTGCATTTTCATCTATTTAGTTTGCATTTAGTTCCATATCATATATTATCCTTGAAAAATTCCAAAAATATTGCATTCGCATAGTGACATGCCTGTTGAGACAAGGTCAAAATCTAAAAAGATGGGCGAACCAACGTATCAACCCATTGACAACATATCAAATTCACAGTTTCAAACTAGTCAAATAGTACAAATTGAAGGTTCATCAAACACATCGTTACCACCATATGGAATGGTTCAACTTGGACCACCTCCATTATATGAACCAGTGTTTGTACCCATGAAACTAGGACATGGGAGTGTTCCACCAACACCAAGAGGAAGTACACCTTTTGATTGGAATCAACCAAACCTGCAACATGACATTCAAACTCAAACATTATATGAGGAACAAACTCTTTCACAAGGATTTGGTTCAGATCAAGGCATTCAACAGGAGACAAATCCAAATATTTTACCAGATTCTTCATCAGATTCTGATGCCTCTGATGATGTTGATATTTTCCTTCAAGATCCAAAGTTGAAGAAAAAGATGGATAAATTCTTCAACAAGGTCTTTAAGATGTTCCCACAAAAATATCTTGACATGATGAGTAATGTGACCTCCACAAGTGAGCAAATCAATGTGCAAAAACAACAAGGTGGTGAGCTGTTAAGTTTCTCTCCACATCCAAATGAAGAAAATGTGCAAGAAGAAACTCAACCTACCTTGATGAGTAAACGTGCTTCAAAGGCATTGACAGTGACTATTCCTCAAAAGTCACCATTTGAGACAATAAATAATCCATTATTTAACACAACACCTGTAACACAAGATCAAACGAAGACCACACAAATATTGACATATGTCCCTCAACAAGAAGTGGTTCCTCACATGCATAAAATTGGATCAAAATCTAAGATGCAAGAAAGCTTCACGACTGGAATGCCTGATCTCACCAATGTCCAAAACAATTCCACAATGCAACAAAGTTCCTATGTCCCGTTAAGCTCAATATATTTGCCAAACACTATTGTGACAGATCCTTTGATAATGGTGACAAAAGAGCTACAAATGATGATTTGCATCAACAGCAAATGTTGCAACAATTGAGTAATACACGAAAGGTACAATTGAATGTGCAAACAAACAATGCACAACAACAACAAGTTGCAGCGCCCTCTGCACCATTACAAGTTAATGCAAACTTTCAACCACCACAATGGATTGGACAAACAACACAACAAGTCAACGCAAGTGCCATACCCCATCTTAAGAAGAAACAACAAAAACCACCCAAACAAATTTTTTTGCAAATGATGGGATTTACACCACGACAACAACAATTGGCACAAAGTCAGCAAATTCTGATTCATCAGCATCAACAACAACATGTGCCTCAATATGTGCCAAGACAAACAAGCTATCACACTTCACAACCGCAATTGACGCCTGTGCAGTATCAACAACACCCTCAATTGCAGTATCAACCCAGGCTACAAATGATAATCCCACCACAAGAAGCGCAACAACAAGGTCAATATCAAGGCATGGCACAACCACAACAACAAGAGGTGTACCAAGAACATTATATGCCGGAGACACCAAAGACAGCAATTTCAGAGCATCAACAACCGATCGGAAACATGATGTATCGACAAAGAGTACCCACCAAGATTAATGATGGACCTCCAAAATCTGACACAATTGCGCAATAGCTTGAGAAGTTGCAATGACAAGTCGATGCATTGGAAACCAAAGGAACAAAGAAGCTGTATATAGATCAAGATTTATGTCCTAATCCATTTGACAAGAGCTTATACATGCCTCCCTTCCCTAAGCATTTTGAGGCACCTAATTTTGAGAAATATAAAGGGAATGGCAATCCAAAAGATCACATTCGAGCATTTTTTCGTGGCGTGTACCAAAGTGAGTTATGAGGAAACATATTTAATGCGCTTATTTGCATGAAGTCTCATAGGACAAGCCATGGATTGGTATTCGCATCTGCCAAGAAATATAAAGACTTGGTTGAATTGGCTCAAAATTTTTTATCTCACTTCACATTCAACATTGACAGTGACGTGACCATGTCAGATTTATGCAACACCAAGAAAAAGCAAGGTGAACCATTAGTGACTTTCTTGCAATGATGGTGAAGCTTGTATAGTCGTTCTTCCCTAGATATACCTGAAGAACAACAAGTGAACTTATTTATCCAAAATTTGGTCCCAGAAATGATGTATGAACTCAAATTGAAAAGTCCCAGTACTATTCAGAAACTCATTAAGAAAGGGATGAACATTGAAACTGCTCTTGTAGCCAAGGGAATCATTAAGCTCAATAAAGACAGTGACAACACAAACAATTCAAGGGATAGAAATAAATTTTGGTACAAAAACAAGAATGTCACTAATGATGGAGTTGTTGATGCAAGAACGATGAATGCAAATCAACCCCCATTCACAATCAAGAAATTGAGTCCTCCTAATATGTCAACTATGGAACAAAATCAAACACCAGTGAGCAATGTTACTCAACAGCCGCAATACCAACAACATACTCAACAACAAGGTCAGCAACAAAACCAGCAATGCAAACCTTTCCGATCAAGGGATGGACCTCCTCGATAGTTTATACCATTGGGAGAGCCTATTGAGTCAGTAATGAAACAATTAATACAAGCAAAATTTATCAAGTTACCAGATATCAAGGCAGAACCATTGGTAAAGCCGCATTGGTGGAATGATAATGCATATTGTGAGTACCATCGGTCAAAAGGACATAAAACCACATCATGTTTTCAATTGAAACATATGATTCAAGATTTGTTAGATCAAGGGGTCATTGAGGTAGATCCGCCCAACGTGACCTCTAACACTGATCATACAATTTTCAAAACTCCTTTGCTTGATCATGACAAGGGTAAAGCATCCTCTTCCAACTCTACCCAAATAGAAAATTATACAAATACTAGTTATAACAATGTCATCAATTGCTTTTGAGCTTCAAATGAGTATGTTTCCACCTTAAGAATAAAGGGACAAGATCCTTCTTGCGCGGTCACCACTCATCGATCTAAAATAGTCCTGAAAGGAGCTCCTCCAGTTCCTCCCAAATCAACCCCTGCAAGTTGGTATAATCTCCTAGATCATCTGGGAAAGACACCTGCACAAATATCAATCCTTGAATTGTTGAAAATGTCCCCCATGCATTGCACAGTCCTAGATAAAGCTTAATTGAGTCCACTGTCCCGACAGACATTGATGTTGACCAGTTTCAAGCCCGAATTGGACATCTAGCTATTTCCCAAAATGTTGCCTTTTCTGATAATGATATTTCACCTGATAAGCTCCCTCATAATGATCCTTTACATCTTGAAGTCTTTGTCCATAATTACAAAATCCAACGAGTCTTGATAGATGGCGGAGCGGGTCTTAATATTTGTACCTTGAGAGTGGTCATTGGCCTTGGTTATACGGAAAATGACATTGATGCTTCCAAAAGAATAACAATCAAAGCATATGATGATGCTGAGCGCCCATCTAAAGGGATAATTACATTGCCTATCAGAGTCGGTCCAGTGACAGAAAACACTTTCTTGCAGGTCTTAGACCTCGATCTCCCTTACAATATGATTCTTGGCCATCCGTGGATCCACGCAATGAAAGCAGTTCCATCCACTTATCATCGATGTTTAAAATATCCTTACAATGGAATTGAGATAAAAATTCCAGGAGATCCTAATCCATTTCAATTTTGTGCTACTCTAGAAGATTCCCCACAACAGCAAGTCCCAGTTAATAGAGAGGCCCACTCACATAGTTATGTGGATCCTAATGAATTGTTAGATGCTGTCAAAGGAAAATTGAAGATACAGGACCAAGGATGTGGAGAGTATTCAATGGATCAAACATTCCTCATTGGGAATTTACCAATATCTCCAAAATCATATGGCAAACCACATTTTTTGCAAAAGGAACCTAAGGTAGTTATTTAATATCAGCCCCCCACTACATTTACAAGATGGGGTGAACTTGACAAAGAAACTTTAGATGATGATGTCATAGATTGGCTTTATAAGGATCCAACTAAGACCCCACCTGTCAGGTTGCCGGTGGAATGGTATGGCAAAGGATTTACTATGCTATAGAAGAAAGGATATGATGGCTCCAGTGGCTTAGGCCTGGACAAGAATGGAAGGCTAGAACCTGTTGTACCCAAGGTGCGACCTCCAACTTTAGGGTTAGGTTTTGTACCATTGCAAATTGGATCCTCATCTACTAAAGTGACCATGTGTGGAAAGGGGCGTGACTTTGATGATGAAACAACACCTGAGGATACCCGACCCAAAACTGATTCTAATGAATGGGAGTGGAGTTCTTTTTCTTCTAGCTCCTATGCCCTTGACAATATTTTCCTTGACCCTGATGATTTGCCTATGGAAGACAAACATGAAATAACTCCCCTTCCCAAAACATGTCCTAATGCTTGGATAGAGTCATTCTGGGATCCAAGCTCTGAATCAGATACAAGCAATTTAGACAGTGATACCATGGATGTTTACATCTTTACCATCTCAGTCCTCTCTCTCCTTAAAACTGATGATGGCATGCCCCTCATCTATCCCCAGCTTATCCAGCATGACCAACAAGAACCACTCACATTGGATTGTTTTCAAAATGATGAAGCAATTGCAGAATTCCTTGGACTATGGGAAGGCATACCACAAGGTGATCATAAGGCAGGATTTGCTATTGATCTAGATTCCATAGCATATTTTGGGGAGTCAACTCCATCTTCCAGTCATCAAAATGAAAAAAGAAAAGAAAAAGTAAAAAATCAAAAGAATAGGTCTTTGAGTGAAAACCATAAGGCACTCTCTGATCATGAAAAAGTAAAAATAAAAGACGTACCTGCAGGTGAAAACCTCTCTCAGGTGCCCAAAGGTGGAAGAGTGGACATACCCCTATCAAGTCAGGATAAATCAACATTGCTTGTGGAAATTACCGAAGAGATAAATTGGGTACACTTGACAACCCTAAGTTCATTCATTTTGTTGCTTCTCCATCAAAACAGGAAAAGATAGATTTTGTCAATTTCTTTCTGGAGAAGAAGATCAGTTTTGCATGGTCCTATGCAGATATGCTTGGCCTTGATCTAGAATTAGTCCTTCATCACTTGCCATTAAAAGCAGATACCAAGCCTATCAAACAGAAACTCAGAAAGATGCATCCCCAGGTGGCTCTCTTGGTCAAGGTAGAACTAAAAAAATTACTAGACGTGGGCTTTATTAGACCCATCGATTATGCAGACTGGATTTCAAATTTGTACCAGTTAGCAAAGTAACTAGGGGCATCAGAATCTATATAGATTTTAGGGATCTCAATAAAGAATGCCCTAAAGATGACTTTCCACTGCCAAATATAGACATCATAGTTGACATGACTGTTGGATATGAGATGCTCTCATCGATGGATGGTTTTCGACTATAACCAAATTTGCATTTCTCTTGAAGATCAACATAAGACTACATTCACATGTGCTTGGGGTACTTACTATTGGAATGTGATGCCCTTTGGTCTTAAAAATGCGGGAGCAACATATCAAAGAGCTATGACGGCAATTTTCCATGATTTCATGCATACTTTGATGGAGGACTATGTTGATGACTTATTATGCAAATATGTCACAAGAGATAGTCATCTAGCAATCTTGGGCCCAATCTTTGATCGAATGGAAACTTACAAGCTTAGACTCAATCCAAAGAAGTGTGTCTTTGGTCTCATAGCCGACAAATTACTAGGGTACATTGTTTCTCACAGAGGCATCAAAGTCGACCCTGCCAAGGTTAATGCAATAATGGATATGCCTCCTCCTTCCAATCTCCATCAACTAAGAAGTCTGCAAGGAAAGCTATAGTCAATCTGCTGATTTATAGCTCAATTAGTAGACAAATGTCATCCTTTCTAGCATTTATTGCATAAAGGTGTCACTTTTAAATGGACTGAGCAATGTCAATCAGCATTTCAAGCTCTCAAGGATTATCTGCTATCGCCGCCTATTCTAATGCCTCCTATAGAAGGGAAGCCATTTATATTGTATATTTCTGCAACTAAAATGGCACTAGGAGTTCTCTTGGCCCAACAGGATGAGAAAGGCAAAGAGAAGGATATTTATTATATCAGTCAGACACAAGTGGGTTATGAGCTGAATTATTCAACTATTGAACGGGCATGCTTAGCAGTGGTCTTTGCAACACAAAAGCTTTGGCACTATATGTTAAGCCATCAGACATTGCTAGTTGCAAAAATTGACCCCTTGAAGTACTTACTTAGTAGGGCAGCTTTGGTAGGTTGCCTAATAAAGTGGGTTATGATCCTCAATGAGTTTGATATTGAGTACATGGAGCGAAAGGCAATAAAAGGACAAATCATAGCAAATCAACTTGCAGAGGCTCCTATTTATGATGTTCATCCCATGTTGACAGATTTTTCGGATGAATTAGTCTTTTCTCTCACATCGTCTAATGAATGGAAGTTATATTTTGATGGATCCCATACCAAGTTTGGGTCTGGAGTAGGTATATTGTTTGTCACCCCTCAAGGTGATGCTATTCCCAAATCCTACAGAATAACTTTCCATTGTACCAATAACATTGCAGAATATGAAGCTCTAGTCACAGGACTCCGAGTAGCGGTCCACTGGAACATCACACATTTACAAGTCTATGGAGATTCTCAGTTAGTCATCCGACAAGTGAATGATGACTATGAAACAAAAGATGAAAAGCTTATTCCCTACAAGCACATGGTAGATTTCTTCAAGACAAAATTCACAGCTATCCATTTCAGTCAAGTTCCAAGAATTCAAAACAAATCGGCAGATGTGATGGCTATGATTGCTTCCATGTTAAATATGCCCCACAATATGGACAAATGTGAATTTTTGGTTGAACAGTTGCTTGTCCCTTCTTTTGACATTCCGATAGCAGATGTGATGTGCGTTCTTGTTGGTCCTAACTCCCCGTGGTACAATGATGTCTATCAATATTTGAAATCCCAAATCTTACAACCTAACCTTTTCACTAACCAACGCTGAGCCTTCATCCGATAGACAGCCAAATATGTCATCATTTCTGACACCCTTTATCATCATTCCTTTGACCATACCCTCCTCAGGTGTTTGTATTCTGATGAAGCACAAACGGCTTTACATGAGGTTCACGATGGTATATGTGGGGGCCATTTCAATCGTCTGAGCTTAGCCAAAAAGTTGATTCATGTTGCGTATTATTGGCCCACTCTGGAAAAAGATGTTCATGATTTTGTTAAGAAGTGCTACAAATGCCAGATCCATGGAAATTACATTCATGCACCAGCCCAAGAGCTTCATTCTGTCATATCTCCGTGGCCCTTTTCTCAATGGGGATTGGATCTTATTGGCAAGATTCACCTGACATCTGCAAATGGACACAAGTTCATCATTACAGCCACAGAGTATTTTACAAAATGGATCGAGGCTATCCCCATGACCTATATCACTGGTGTGCAAATTTCAAAATTCCTATTGAATTATATCATATGTTGATATGGGGTTCCCCTTGCCATAGTCATAGATAATGGCCGTCCCTTCAAGAATAAAGATGTCAAGGAACTCTGTAAAAATTTTCATATCCAACACTATTTCTCCAGTCCATACTATCCATAGGGTAATGGTCAAGCCAAAGCATCAAATAAAACCATTATCAAGATCTTGAAAAAGGTTGTCAATGACACTAGTCGAGATTGGCATGTACAGTTGAATCTAGCACTATGGGCTTATCACACTTCTATCCGCACACCTACTGGCACAACACCTTATTCCTTGGTGTATGGTGCAGAAGCCATTTTACATTTGGAAGTGGAGATTCCTTCTTTGCATGTTTCCTTGCAACATCTTATTGATGATGAGATGCATAGAGTCTCTCGATTGCATCAACTTGAGATGTTAGATGAGAAACGTCAGACAACCCTGACACATTTGCAAGCATATCAAAATCGTCTCTGTCGCTCTTATAATAAGAAGGTCAAAGGGCGACACTTCAAAGTGGGAGATCTGGTTTTAAAGGCAAACCCCAAGAATGCATAATCTACTGACATCATCAAAGGAAAATTTGAACCTAATTGGGTTGGGCCTTTCATAGTGACTGCAGCCTATGGCTCGGGGGCATATCAGCTTGCCACCCCAGAAGGTGAACCTTTGTTTGATCCTGTAAATAGCATGCACCTTCGCAAGTACTGGGCATAATTTTCTATCAACACTTTTTCAAATATGATCCTGAAAAAATACAAAAAAAAATCAAAAAGCTCCAAAAATACAAAAAAAAAAGTGAAAAACAAAGAAAAAAATAACAAAAAAGTAAAGAAAAATGATTCGCCCTCTAGTGAAAACCTAGCAAACAGGCGTTTTGGGCAAGTACCATGGTGAAAACCTGGCAAATAGGCACCATGTGTAAAATGATCATTGCTCTGTCATCTATCATGACCTCTAGCTATGCTTTCTCTCTACAGGTTTATCGTGCCTATCATTGTCCTGACCCAATGTTCTATTTCAGGCCTGTGATTGGTCAACATCATTGTCTTGCATACTCCGTTTCTTGTGCATATGTTTCAGTCCTAGTTTCTATATATGTCTTTCAGATGTGCATTGGGTGCATTCCCCTTGTCATGATCAATCACTAGAACTTTCGAATTGAAAAATGTCTTGAAATAAATCCAAAAAAATTGAAAAATGTCCTAAAATAATCCAAAAAAATTGAAAAATGTCCTGAAATAATCCAAAAAAATTGAAAAAATGTCTTGAAATAAATCCAAAAAAATTGAAAAATGTCCTGAAATAAATCCCTAAAAAGTCAAATAAAGTCCTGAAAAAATGAACAAAAAAAAAACAAATTGTAAAAACTCGAAAAAGCAAAACAAAAAATATCCCCTCTGTGCATAGACAGATCACTGAGCATCCCTCCGACGACACACAATCACACACTATGCTTTAATGGAAACACACATTCATAGATGAACTTTTTCAATCAAACCAGACATTCAAACTGATTAAAATTGTCTTATCAATCAAACATCAACATCAATATCACTCATCCTTGGCACATTATCATGAGTCTTATACAGGGTGTGGTATTCTCGAAACTAGACTGTGTCCTGTCTTAGACAGGGTACCGCATTCCCTGAAACCAGACAACATGACCGTCCTATGAACACTTTCAACTTTTGACAATGAAGATCAAGATGTTTGTTTGACTTGTTGGAATTAGCGAGTCTTATCATTTATTGATTTATCTTTGATCATGTTCCTATGTTTCTCGATGATGTCACTGAGTGATTTAGAGTGACCGGGATGGTTCATGGTCCCTTTTTTTTTGTTTTGATTGCTGTTTGTGGAATGTTTGTCATAAACTGGGGCAACTATATCATTGGGTGTCTGTGATAAGTACGTTCACTTTGTGAATGTCGCACATACCTCAACCCTTGATGTATGCACCCTAGGATGCTTCACTCATTCCTTGTGTGTGATGTGTCTATCTTTTGCAAAAAGGGTTGCATTTTAGCTTTGGCCTTCAATGCCATGATGCTACACATCCATTTTGCTACATCAAATAAAGGTTCTCACCTACAAAGTGCATTACTGAAAACAAGTTTTTCTTCGTCTCTAACTGTCCTTTGTCTCATTTCTTCTTACTAACATTTCTTCCATCAGTTTTGGTAGTCAGTTTAGTCTAGTTCTCCGATCTCCACACAAAAACACATATGTTACATCCTACATCCATTTGGTTAGTACATTTGCATTACATCAAGCATCACATCAAGCATTTTATCCATTTCATATTATAAATGCATCAAAAACACATCAAAATGTATCCATACATGTTCCACAATGGTACATCAACAGTGCATAAGCCATCCATACATGGAAAATAACATAAGTCATAAACACATTAGATCTCATCATATCGATGCATATCATATCATATATCAAAATAATATCAGAGTACAAAATTGGATTGTTTATCCTCAGTATGGCCCGCAGGATGACTACATAATGTCAAACTACATCTGTTTGTCATAAGGAGTATGTGCCTCTATCACTGGGTGCTCCCTCTATACTCCTCATCCCTACCATGTCTCAAGGATGATGTCCCTCCTATCCCTGGTCCTAGTTGTGGTGGTCTCATAGGTCCACTCACCCCCATGCTGCTCACTGACCTTCGAGAGTGTGCCCTACTCTCTATCCTCGATTGTGCCCGGTATGACGCCCCTCTTTGCTCTGGTGGAACTGCACTCTCATATAGTGTCCTCCAATGGCGTATCTCCTCTCTGGTCTCTACCAACATCTATGTCATCTCTTGTGCACTAGCATCCCTAATCGACCCAATATACTCGGTGACTCTCTATTCTTCTCACTGTGCCTAGGCTATTGTTGTATCTCGAGCCACTGTAAGTCTAGCTATCTTTGCTTTGAATTGATCCTACTCTATCCTCAAGATAGCATTTTGTCTCTCTAATGTCGCAATATGATCATGCTGACTCGCTATGGTAGCCCTGCACATCTCCATCTCCTCTATCCTAGCTGTCTCGAACTCTATGGTTATATCCTACAATGATTCCTAATCAACTGAATCTGGCTCATAATCATCATCCCCCTCATCCTCATCACCGCCCTCATCCTCCTTATCCTCATCATCTCCCTCCTCCTCTCCTACGAGTGGGAAGTCCTCCTGTCTCCTCGATACCGGAATATCAGGATCTGTCAATGGCACTGGCCGTCATCATGCAAACCATCTCTCATACTCCTCTATCGTCCTGGCATCCACTACATCTGATCTCCAATCCCACTATCTTTGATGTAGCTGTGTGAAGTTAGCATATGCTATGTGTGGCTGAATCATCCTCCCCCACTGACTCATCTCTTTGTGAGATCGGGCAAAGTGTGCAGTCCCTCTAGGTACATCCTGCCTCTCTCCAAACTGTCATTTGACTCTCTCTGGTAGGTACATCTCAATCACCCTTTGGTGATTCACTGGTCACCCAATCAGGTACCTCTCTTGTCTGCAATATGGTAGCTCATCACTATCATCTGACCATCCAGGGCAATCAAGATATGGCCTCCATGTGAACTCTCTCAATCTGTCTAGCTCATGTCACCAATACAATATGTATCCAAAAGGACCCTGTCTCAGTGCTCCCCCATAGAAGTACACATATGGTTGGTGTGGTAAAACCTGCTCTCTATGATCGGTCGACATATGGCTATGTGCTCAAATGCCCATACCTGTAACAGTGTGACTCCACAGCTCAATGTCTGTAGCCCCTGATATGCTATCTGATGCAATTGAAAATATAGCATATCCAGCACACATGGTCCCCATGCATACACTGTACCCTCTGTCACCATCCACTCTAGCACTCTTCCCCATCCAATAGGGAATCCATGTCCTTGTCTATCCCCTGCTAGTAAGCATGCTATCACCATTGCTATCACCACATATTGCCGATCGTACTTTGATGCCATGGTCTCCCAGCCAATCTCCCTCTCTATGATATCCAAATCATCTATGTTGCACTCAAATAATCTACACAACACATCTCTCCCTATCACTGGGTCATACTCTATCATCTCCCCATGAATCAGAATGCGGAGGATACACCATACATCCTCTAGTGTCACAGTCGCCTCTCCAGTCGCCAGATGGAATGAGGAAGTCTTCGAATGCCATCGCTCTACCAATGCAGTAAGTAGTCTTGTGTTTTCCCTAATCTCAGGCATGAATGCGATGTAGTATATTCCAAGTCCTGCTAATGTATCTCTGTTCATGCTCCCGAGTCTGTGTCGTAACATGAAGCAATCAGGTCGGTTCTCCCGCGTGATCAATGGATATTGTCGACTCTGCATCACAATTGGGGCACATTTTGTCAGTTTTAGGGTTTGCTCCTATGGGTTGCATTTCCTTGTTTCATGTCCAAATCAGGGTGTTTCTAATCTATTTTGACCTATCCTACCCTTATCCCCCCTTTTTGGATCATTCACATGTTGTTTTTGACCAAAATTGAGTTCCCAGTGAACAACTGCACCTGTGTGTTGTATCCTGTGCCTGTGTTGCATTGACTTGCGCCTATGTACCCTACACAAGCACAAGATGCGCTCACACAGGCACAGAAGTCACTTTTTGCATTCTCTGTGGGCCCCGCAATGTCCTGCAAGTGATCAAAATTCATAAAATTGACAATATGGGTTTTTGAGATACATACCGCTACTCCCACATCGTCTGATCGTCTGTAGGTGCATACACATTCTCTGAGGTGATCTTCCATTGGAATGTTCACCATCTCTCTGAAAGTATCCTTTTCTAGAGCAACAAATCCTCTTCTTTGGCTAGTGCAAATGAGCTCTTTTCACTCTCTTTATCTCATTTATAGATCTTTGTCAGTGCATAGATGGACGTGCACTCTCTCCATCTTATGTTGGTCGTGGTCTTTTGTGCTTTCAATTGCTTGTCCTTCATGCTTCCGATCTCTGATTGGCAGTCTGTTTGATCCTATCATCTTCTGTAATTCTTATCGATCAATTGGCCTCTTTTTTGGATGTTTCCAGCCAATTCCCCAAGCGGGCATGCATATGTCATTGTCATTGTCTAGGGCATTTTCATTATTGTTCTTTGAAACAATGCTTGAAATCGCATTGTCTCAAAGAGGGGCAAAATGTAGACGTCTAAAAATGGTCAATGCTTGCGGGGTCATACTTTAACATTTGCGCAATGCCTTATTTTAGGGTTTTTGCGTCGCATTAACATTTCTCCTATGTTGCGCACTTGGTCTTTATCATTTGTGAGCATCGAGTCCTTCTTCTGCATTCTTCATTTGTCTCGCTATCAAATTTGGTCTTGTCAATAACGATCTTCAATCATGATTCTGGTCGATCTTATCCTATCTCATCAACGTGCGTGCTCATTTGTCATATTTTGACATCGTCAATTCGATTTCATTTTGGACATTGTCAATCCTAATCGATGATGGAATTAGGGTTTTGTCCTCTTTTCAATCTTATCATCATGCGATCGATTTTTCATCGATCGTTGTCGTTTTCAATCTTGTCATCTTGCGATCGATTTGTCATCAATTGTGGTCATTTTCAATCTTGTCATTTTGCAATCTATTTTGTCATCGATCGTTGTCATTTTCAATCTTGTCATTTTGTGATTGATTTGACATCGATCATTGTCCTTCTCAATCATCGATCATCGTCCTTCTCAATCATGTCAATTTGGATCAATTAGTCATTGTTCCTCGTCAATTGGTGCATTTATCAATCAAATCACTTATCAGCATTGGTCCTTTGTCAGTCAGAATCATGATCAAATCGAATCGACATCAATTATCTTTTGTCAAGACCTAATTGTCATCCTTGCATTTTCTAAGGTTTTATGATTTATTCATTTAATCTTGTT
Source organism: Cryptomeria japonica (assembly GCF_030272615.1). Lineage (NCBI taxonomy): Eukaryota > Viridiplantae > Streptophyta > Pinopsida > Cupressales > Cupressaceae > Cryptomeria > Cryptomeria japonica. The sequence goes on along the minus strand of NC_081411.1, from coordinate 566,128,020 downwards.
TGTCATTTTCCCTCTAGGTTAAATAATTTATTTATTTATCCTTAGTCTTCTTGTTACAATTAAATATTTATTTAATTGACTAACTAATTCCTCCTCTCTTTGTGAATTAATTAATGAATGAAAAATTATTAATTGATTTACCTAATTTTCCAATTTACTAATTTCTCCTAATTCCTAATTTTCTAATTTTCATCAATTTTATAAATTCCTAATTTCCAATTCATCTAATTTTCTATTTTCTCCTATTTCTCCTAATTTCATGGGAATGACATAGCAAATTTGTCATAATTTGTTATAATTGACAATCAATCAATTTTGACATAGCAATTTGTCAAAATTATCAATCAATCAATTTTGCATAGAAAGTGTCAATTTGTCATAATTTGTCATATTTGTCATTCTTGATTTGAAATTTCCATTCGAATCAAATTCATGCTAATCTTGTCTTTTCTCCAATTTGTCTATAAATTGGATGAATTTCTTCAATCAAAAGGTCAAATCAATCACGCTTCTAGTACCCTTATGATGTCGTCTCATCTTGTCAATCTTGCTTTCATATTATACTTATGCACTTGAAGGTGAGATCCACAAAATAAAGCAATTTGAAGGAGAAAGAAGGACAATGGAGATTTCTGGAGGAGATATTCACATTTGTGATGGTTTGCATTTCATTTTGAATATCTTGTCTTCATGTTTTCATTGAATGTAATTAGGATTGGTCATTGCAATTGAGTTTTCATGATTGAACTAGGCTAATGTTTATATTGCTTTGATGATTTCCACATTTCCTATCTACAACAACCATTTCATCTCATCCCATGTATTGATTGTGCTACTTCCCAAGCTCATAAACCATCTCAAGGATGACTCCTTCAAGGTGGCTGAAAATTTTTTGAGTCTATGGGCATCTGTAGTATAGTCAAAACTCCTACAGAGAACATCAAACTCAAATAGAAATGTATCCGGGTCCTCTGTGACCAACCCATAGAACTTAGGTAGTGAAGATGCTGGAATGTTCTTGAGGTTAGCATTATCATGCTAGTAAGAGATGGGAAACTCAAATGTTTGACCAGGTGGTGGTGGTGGATTATTTCCACCAAGGGGTGGGTTCCCTTGCATTGGACTTGTGGGGGTTATTACAATAGGCAACTCTCCTTCTTGTGGTCCAAAGAGGAGCTGAAGACTATCTCCTGTAAATTTAGACTCAGGGTGATTCAAATTTTGTGGGACTTGATACAACTCAGAGAAAGGGTTTATATCTAAAGAACTATCTTCTGCTTGGGTAGTATGAGTGGGTAAAAATCTACCTTTGGCATCTCTTCTTCGAATATGCATGCAAATTCATGAAATTCAAACAATTAACTAGAAATTAAAACAATCATAAAAGGCTCTTAGCTTGACACCATCCCCGACAACGGCACCAAAAATGTCTACCCCAACATTAATAACAATAATATCTCTAATTGAAATCACAATCTGAAGTTTGGATATTCATATGGTAGAGTTTACTATTCTCATGGTTGGTGTTCATTTAGTTGTCAATCCAAGAACGTAAAACTTGAAATGGGTTTGCAAGATATATGCACTAAGCTCCTTGAATGATTATTCTTAATTACTGGAAGAAAGGTAGGAATAAAAATCAGAAAGACTAAATCAAAGCTTTTCAAAATTCTGCTGAAATGAATTAATGGAAATAACAGGAATAACATCGTTCTGCCTTGGCTGCAGGAACAGTCAAAGGATCTATTTCTAGTGGCTGCAGGAACATCCCAGTCATGAACTTCTACTGTAACTAAGTAAAAACTAACTTCAATAATCATAAACATGGGATCACTCACCAAGTGGGACCCCTTGGATGAGTAATATCAAACTCTCAGTGAAGAACTCTTAATAGATCAGAATAACATGTTTCTATTCATTTCTTCCTAAAAGATAATTACATATCCAAAAGATGAAAATCTAGAATACGTGACAAAAACTGCTCAATCCTTTTCCATTCTGTCTAACTCTCAGAAAAGAAGGGAGAGCTTATTATATAGAAAAGACAAACTACAATGGATAACTACAATTACACCTAGAAGAAAAGGCAGATCACTGTCAGATGAAGGGGATAATAGAGAGCTTGGCTGCAGGAACTATGGATCTGTAACCGAACCACAGTCCTTGCACGCCAAAGAGTTATTTTATAGATTAAACATGGACTAGAGTTAAACTCCCATGGTGAAGTACAACTACTCTGACTATGCCATAGATCGCACTCGCTTGAATCTCCTTCAATTTGACCTCCAGCTATCTGACATGATTCTTTAGTCCTTAGGCACGGAAGAGAATTCTTCATCGCAACATCAATTATTACCTGCACTAAAATAGAAACAATATACAAGGACATGCATATGTATCTTACTTTAACTAATACATTCATTAACTCAAATATGAAATCATCCTAAACAATCCGCATATCACAGAGACAAACCATTTGGCTACAGGAATATATTGGCATGGCTGCAGGAAGAAATTGGCAAGGTTCAAACAAGATTTCTTAAGTTTAGTTTTTAAAACATGGATTACATATAGTCAATGCATAATATTTTACTATCATAATGCAACCCAAGAGATACCAAAAACCTAAGAGTCCTGATAAAAACATGTCAATACACTGACTTATCAGTATCTGTGTTGAAATTAATATTAGTAAGACTTTGCCAGATGTTATAGATATGTGCGTGGGCTCTTATTCTTGGGTCTAGCAGTTGGATTATGAGTCTTTGCCATTTCAGTGTCGTCTATGTAATGAGTATGGTCATTTTCAGTGCAAGTGCCCTAGGTATAAACTGGTTGTGCATCAACCTCAACAACCTTCCCCTAACCTAGATGGGGATGATAAAGGAAAAGATGCTATGTCTGGGGAGGTGGTGGGTGCTGATGGTTTTGTCCCAGTTAAGACAAAACAAGAATTGGGGACAAAAGAGGTTTTTTCAGGAGAGACAAAAGGAGGATACCTTTAACAAATTTGAAGCCTTGGATGACCTTAGCCAATAGGAGGTGAATCTAGGATTAATTCCTTTGGATGAAAGTGCATTAGGGTTGGTTCCTGATAGTGTGAATTGGGAATCTACCTAGGTTCAATAAGTGGTTGGGAGTCAACAAATGGAGGTGGATCAAATAGTAGTGGCTCAGTTGGGACCCATTTCTGGTGCTCAAGTGAAGTTGGCTGGGGGGGATGTTTCTCGTGCAACATAGAAATTTTAATCTATTGGGGTAAAATTAATAAGATCTCCTTACATCTGGGGCTTCATCAGAAAGACACTAAAAAAGGAGCAACAAAGAAGATTTCGAAGGTTGATAGAAAGAAGGACTTGGATAAGATTAAATTGATTGGGGAGAATTTGGTTGAGTTAGGCTCAGTAAAGACTCTGGATTCTCATTTTTCCAATCCTCCAAAATGATTGTGCTATCATGGAATGTGAGGGGATTGAACAATATCCCTAGACAAAAAGTTGTTCAGGAGTTGATAAGGAGTCATTCTCCTGATTTTCTTTTCTTGAAGAAAACTAAATTGTCTGTGGAAAGAATGTTGGGTCTGGCATCTGATCTATGGAGGAGAGGTGAGTGTCAGTGTATTGGGGAATTTTTCTCCTCTAGAAGGGTGGAATATCTTTGGAACCCCCTGAGGATTCCTCCTTTATGGTGGGTTGCTTCTAGATCTTTTTTATCTAGGGTTGCTTCTAGTCTTGAGACTGAGGAATATATCTTGTTTACTAATGTATATGCCCCCATTGATCTTTAGGGAAAGAAAAATTTGTGGTCTCATATTTATTTTATGCAAGGGTGGTTCCATTTTCATCTGTGGATTATGGCGGGTGATTTTAATGCCATCTTAGACTTGAGTGAGAAGAAGGGTGGTGCTATGCAATTGGAACCTTCTTCCTTCCTTCTTTGGGATAGTATATCAACCTTGCATCTTGTTAAAATTAAACCTAGTAATCATTTTTTCACTTGGAATAATAGCAGGGTAGGGGAGTATTGCATTGCAAAGAGGCTGAATTGCTTTCTGGTTTCTAGTTTTTGGGTTGGTGGGGAGTGGTCCATGTGCTCTGAGATTTTAGATTGGAGAGGTTCAGACCACTGGCCCATAAAGTTGGTGTCTTCTTTTGCTCAGGTCACTTGCACTCCTTCTTTCAAATTCCAACTTATGTGGTTATGGGATCCTCTTTGCAAGATCATGTTGCGGAGTGGTGGAGGAAAGGGAGGCTAGCCTTTGGCACTGCTATGTACACTTTTGCCAAGCGGTTGCAATTTGTTAAGTTTCAACTTAAATGGTGGAATCGTCAGTATTTCAGGAATATTTTTTATGCTAAGATAGTTGCTCAATTAGAGTTGAATGACATTACTAGAGAAATTAGAGAGCATGGTTTGTCTAAAGCCTTTCTTAGGGAGGAAGATAGGGCAGTCAAGGCTTTAGAGGAGTGGGAGCTTAGGGAGGAAATATACTAGAAACAAAGATATTGTATTGACTGGCTTCAAGCAAGGGATAATAATACTGTGTTCTTCTTCAATTCAGTGAAATAAAGAAGACATGGCAATTTCATTCCTGTTCTAGTTATTTTAGAGGTGAGTAGTGTTTATCATTGCAGGATATTTCAAGGGAGTCTTTGCAGAATTTCCGGTCCCTTTTAGTGAGGATACTCAGGGGGAATCAGAAGAGGAGAATCAGGTTCTTGCTTGTATCCCTTCTCTTGTTACTAGGGATATGAATGAGCAGCTTATGGGTCCTATTTTGTTGGAAGAAATTGAGAGGATTATTTTTCATATGAAGAAGGGGAAAGCTCTTAGACCGGATGGGTTTTTGATTGATTTCTATCAAGATTTATGGGATATTATCAAATTTGACTTATTGGAGGTGGTCCAAGATTCCCAGAGGAATAAGTAGATTATTTGGGCTTTTAATGCGACTTTCATTGTGCTAATCCCCAAGTGTGATGGAGTTGACCGATTAGGCCAGTTTCATACTATCTCTCTCTGCATTGTGATTTATAAGATCATTTCTAAGTTGATAGCAGAAAGGCAGAAGAATTGGCTTGGGGGTGTCATTTCTGAGGAGCAGAGTGGGTTCATGGAGGGTCACTAGATCTTGGATGGTGTGGTCATTGCCACTGAGACCATTCATTCTATGGCTACCTCCAAGGAAAAAGCTATGTTTATCAAGCTGGATATTGAAAAGGCTTATGATAAAGTCCATTGTCCTTTCTCGAGAAGATTCTTAGGGATTTTGGCTTTGCTGATGAATGGATCCAAAGGGTAATAAGTTGTGTTTTGTCTACTTCTTTCTTAGTGCTAATTAATGGAGATCGTACTGAGTTGTTTGGTGCTTCTAGGAGTCTTTGTCAGGGGGACCCTCTCTCCTCATACTTATTCATTCTTTTGGCTGAGGGTATAGTGGGGAGGTTGATTAAGTATAATGTGGGTCTGGGTATTATTCAAGGTTGGAGTTGGGGTAATGAAATACCCCTTCAGTCCCATTTGCAGTTTGTAGATGACATGACCTTGATGGGACTAGCTCAGATCAAAGAAGCTATAAATCTGCATAAAGTCTTGGATGTTTATCTTGCTTCTTTGGGCCAATTGATCAATGAGGAAAAATATTCCATCCTCATCTTCAACACACTTGGGACTATTCAGAGGAGTATTGCTCATATCTTGAGATTCCAGGTCAGTTCTCTTTCCTTGACTTGCCTGGGCATTCCTATGTCTACTGTTAATCCTCCCAAGGATTCATGGCAAAGTATCCTAGGCAAATTTTGCATGAAGGTTGAACATTAGACACACAGATGGTTATCCTTTCCTAGGCAGGTTCAACTAATCTAGTTGGTGTTTCAGATTCTTCTGATTTATTAGTGTATGCTCCAAGTGGTCCCAAAGTGGTTTGTGAAGGGATTGGATTCTCTGGCAAGGCAATTCCTATGGACATGCAACCTATCCTCCTATAAATGGTGTCTCATCAAATGGGACTTGGTGTGTAGCCCAAAACAGTTGGGTGGGCTTGGCTTAAGGCACTCTAATTTATTAGGGGAGGATTTGGTGGCTAAATTGTACTAGAGGTGGTGTGTTAAATAGGATGGAGGCTGGGCTAGGATTTTTCCTTACAAGTATATATAGAGGATCCCGAAGGAGGAAATCCCAAAATATCCGCTTGTGGGAAAAGGCTCAGTGATTTGGAGTACTCTCAAGGAAGGGGCTTCACTTATAAAGGAAGGAATTTTTTGGATATGTAAGAGGGGGGAAGAGGTTCTTTTCTAGTTCAACTCTTGGGATGGCTACCCCCCATCATTGATAAGTTTCCTAACCTTGGGAATCTTTGCCAAAGATTCCTGGAGGCAGGGTCATCTAGAGTGAGCAACTTTAAGGCTATTTATAGGTGTGGGCAATTGGAGATGGAGTGGTGGAAGGTTCCTAATGAATGACCAATTGTTGGTATGGATGAAGACTATGCTGAGCTGCATGGCATTTTGGTGAGTAGACACTATAGTACCCTTAAGGATAGGGATATAATTGCTTGGTCCTCGAATCCTAAGAGAATTTTTACTATGGCTAGTCATTACCAAGAGTTGTTGTCCCATATATTGGATGGGAGAGAGGTGCACTGGTGGAAATATGTGTGGAATAATTTCTCTTGGCCAAAGTGTAACTATTTTGCTTGGACTTTGGCTTTGAATAGATGTCTAACCTGGGATAATATTTGCAAGTGTGGGTTCTTTGGGCCTTCCATCTGTGTTTTGTGTGGGAATGGGGAGGATTCTTCACACCCGTTCTTTAGATGCCCTTTCTCATAACTAATCTAGCATTACTAGTGGGGGGTGTGAAATCACCCTTGTGTTCATGCGGATTCTTTGGTGGAGTTTTGGAGTAGTTTGGGTAGGCCTCCTATTTTGTCCTCTTTTCTCTAGACTGTCTAGCACATTGGACTCATTTTCATACTTTGGCAGATCTGGATAGAGAGGAATAGGAGGATTTTTAGGGAGGTCATACTGTTAGTTTGGAAAGTGTGGAATGGAATCATTTTTATGATCTAGAAGATGATGGAAGCTAAATGTGAGGTGAATTTTCCTCTGGATAGAGGAGAGGCTAATATTACAAGTAGGTTGGGTTTATAGGAGTTGTCTCTTGTCTCAGCTTGTGTCAGGAGAGGTAGATGTGCTATGAAGAAGGTTCAATAGGTGGGAAGGTGGATGCCCCTCTGGATGACTCCATCAAGATTAACACTGATGGCTCATCTAGAGGTAACCTGGGCCCTGCTGGGATTGGTGGTGTTGGTAGGAATCGTATGGGGGATGTGATTTTCTTTTGTTTGGTGCATAAAGGGCAGCAGTCTAATAATTTAATGGAGGGATTAGAAATTTTCTAGTCCATGGAGAATTCTTTTGAGTTGGGGTGGTGTAAGGTTATCTGCGAATCAGATTCATAGATTATTGTTAACCTATTGATTGAGCAGAAGGTGAGTGTGAATAATTGGCAGCTGCCAAGGATTGCTCACCAAACTTTACAAATTAGTTCTATTATGGAGATGGTGTCTTTCATCCACATTCCTCATGAATGGAATAGAGCAAATGATTCTTTGGCTAAGTGGGCCTCAGAGCATGGTGATGATTCGAAAGTTGAGGGTTGGCAGAACCTCTCCTTGGATTACTGTCAAGACTTGAATAAGATATTTGCTAAGGATATGGATAGTTATGAAGATGGTTGATATTTGGTTGGGCTTGTGGTTCTCTTCTAGAGCTTGGAGGCTCTGGTTTTCTTATGTAATTCTTTATTCTAATTATCAATAAATTTTTTACCCCTTTATTCAAAAAAAATCCAGTGGAGAAAAATGACCAGTCAGTCAGTGACTTGCAAACTGTTGATGTCTAAAAATAGGTCGCTCATCTCAAATAAGAGATGCCTTTGAAATAATAAACTAATTATCCCTTTTCCTTCCTTTTCATTCTCAATTTCATAAAAATCTCCATTTCCCATTTCTCAATCAAAATCTAATTCAAAATAGATATCTTCCAATTGGATGTCTACTTTAGAATATTTATTAGTTCCCGCCAAAGCAAGATACTATTGCATTCATTAATTTTTTTTTTAGTTAGTTTAACCAATGACTACAAAGAACTAAAATTTTCTCATCAAAATCTATATAGTTTGAATTTAATTTTTATTTTATATGATTATAAAAATATCATTTATTTGTATTCTTATTGGTTTTTGTGGGTGAAAAAATCAATTTTCCCATTAAAAAAATCACAAATTTATATTAAGACATTATTACTTTTACAAAAAGATAAAATGACATCAAAAAAAGCTACTCAATGCTAACATCATTTTCCTCTCTTGTACAAAATGTAATTGTAGCCTATTTATTATGCATGTTTTTTAGAGGACAAATTTTTACAAAAAACTTTCTTCCTTTTTCACCTACAAATTCCATTCCCATTTACCCAATGCATAATTATTATAAAATTTATTAAAATAATATAATTGAGTGTCAAAATTGGGTGTAAGTTTTATTCTATTAAATAATATTAAATGAATATTTTTATTTAAAATTATATTTTGTAGATAAGAACTTTTGTAAAAGGTAGTATAATTGTGAATTTGAAAGTTGATTATATGTATTTTTAAAGGAGATGTTTTATGCACTTGATTAATTATAATGTTTAAATTTGCATATTGTGTCACTTCTTTCTTAGTTTTATATTTCTTTTAACAAAAATGTCTTAATGTAATAGCATATGAATGGGTGACATATTCTTGTGTTTGGTTTAGTTCATGTTCTTCTCCATATTAATATTGATCATTATCTTATGCCCTTGAGTAATTAAGATATTTGAGTAATTAATATATTGATCATTATCTTATGCCTTTCTTGATGTTTGAATCTGAACCCCTTCAATGACTGCCCCCTCTGGGGAGGTCCCTCCCTCCCTGCAACTAGACCCCCAACCTGATACCATGGTTGGGTCACATGTTGTTGGTTTTGTTGCTAGGTCCCCACGATCTGTGGGTCATATAGAAGAAAGCACCAAGTTTGACACTCCTTTCCCCCCACCTATTCTAACTGATCCTAGCCTTGGAGATGGAGTGAAGAATATACCCCCCTTGGGCCAAAAACTATAGCCGGACAAGGGAATACAAAGATTGGTCAGAAAGACTCCAAGTCTAGAACAACCTCCTTAGGTCTACTAATATGACCTTAGAAGCAGCTTTGGCCAAATTTACCCAAACTGACAAGGGAACGAAGATCAAGCTCCCGAACAATCTCATGGATGAAATCACCTCATCCCTTCACCTAGCGATTGTTGGTCATTTCTTCTCCTTCCAAACATCTATTGACATGATTAGGAGATGGGCAAAATATCGATGGAAACTAAAGGGCAATGTTGACATCTCAACAATGCCTAGGGGTGTCTTCCAGTTTAAGTTCAATTTAGAGGAAGTCCTGATCTTTGTCCTATCAGGGTCCTAGGCTTATGGGAAGCATTTCCTAACTCTAGCTAAATGGAAACCTGACTTCAACCCCTCAGCTAAACTCAACCATATGGCCCATGTTTGGGTCAAACTACCTAGCCTTCCACTGGAGTTCTAGGATGAGGAAATTTTCCGCTAGACCGGGAACTCGTTCAACAACTATGTTGCAGCGGGTTCAGTCACTCTTACTAAATCTAGGTTGGTTTATGCATGCTTTTGTGTCAATTTTGTGATTAATAAGGCTCTCCCCAATTTTGTTTCTCTAAAGTCAAAGTGGGGAAAATGGTCCTAGGCTATTGTTTATGAAAATGCTACCCTCTTTTATCAGAAATGTAATAAACAAGGTCATACTTACACTGAGTGTAAGACCCTACTGATTGTAGAACCCAAGCTTAAACAAAAGGCCATCTTGGTTGATCCCATAAGCCCAAGTTCTCCCTCATCATCTCCCCCCTTGGGACTACCCAATGTGAATGAAATCCTAGATGACTACCCCCACACGAACAAGATCCTTGAAATCTTAAAATCCTTGGTGGTTTCTGAGAAGATTGTTACCCCAGCTATTCCCCTAGAGGAAGGTGAAATCCCACCATTGAAGAATCTTCAGCTTTCCCCCGATCCCTCGCCACCCCCAGTATGGCTTTGGAGAAAAAATCCCCCAGGCCCTTGGCTATTCCTATCCCCTCAACCCATCAAGCTTCCATTTCCGATGAAGCTATGTCCCCTGTAGGTGTGAATAAGTTGTCAATCACAACTCCCCCTTCTTTTCCTAAGAAGGAGAGGTCTATTCCAATAGAAAAATCCCTGAAAATGTCTCCCCCTTTGAATTCATCACCACCTAGATCTCCTTGGGTGAATAATGAAGAATGGATTATCCAAAAGAAGAAACCTAACGCCAAGAAAGCAGATGTGGGGGGTACTGAAAATAAAGTTGGAAGACCCTCGGAAAGGGTGCTGAGACATAAAGTTATGGCTAGGGACATTGCAAGGGGAAGACATCTAACCCTTGATGGAATCAACATAAATAATAAATGAAGTTCCTCTCCTAGAACATAAGGGGTCTCAACAATCCCCAGAAGCAATTTTCTATAAAATAATACATTATGGAGATGAAAATTGATATTTGTCTCCTTCAGGAAGTTAAAATGTCCTACCAAACTTTTGCTACTATTGCTGGTAAAACTTTGGTCAGGGGTGAATTTTTTGTATGTAGATGCTTTGGGGGCTTCTGGGGGCATTTCGACCCTCCGGGACCCCCTCAATGTCCAAGGTAAGATCCATGCTAGCACCCAGAACTTCTTACCGGTTACTTTTCAACAAGGTGAACAATACTGGCAGTTGTTTAACATATATGCCCCAACTCCAAGGTGGGAAGATGTATGGTGTGGGAGGAAATTTTTGAACTCATCTTGGCAAACCAAAAGGCCCAGTATATGCTAGCAAGAGATTTTAATACTCCCCTCTACCCCTCTGAGAAGTGTGGTGGCCTTGTTGATTTTACTGATAGTATGGGAGATCTCACTAACCTCATTAATGTTTCTAGCCTTATTGATATTGACCTCTAGGGTGCCCCCTACATCTATTCAAATAACAAGAAAGGCAAGCACCTAATTTAAGTCACACTGGATAGATTCCTTGTCTCCACCCACTAGGACATTGGCCATAATTCCTTCCTTAAAACTCTCCCAAGGACTGCTTCTGATCATAACCCCCTTCTGCTCCATTGGAAGGATAGACCCTACTAGGGCCCCCCCCATTTCTCTATGAGATTATGTGGGCCTCACACCTAGATTTCAGAGACTTGGTTAGGAGTTGGTGGGCTACCCTGATTCAAGGGACTGCTATGTTCAAATTATGGAGAAACTGAAACTCATCAACAAAGAAGTCAAAGGTTGGAATAAGGATACTTTTAGAGACATCTTCAAGAAAAAGAAGGTTCTTGGATCCAAACTGGAACAACTCTAGAGCATTATGGCCACTGGTAACCCCCCCAACCCTATTTTGGTGGAGGAAGAGGTGTGCCATAAGAGTTGGAAGGATATCCTCTCGAAGGAGGAAATATAATGGAAGAAAAGATCCAGAATTCAGTGGCTGAAAGAGGGGGACATAAATTTGGCCTTCTTCCACCAATCGACAAGCATCCATAGGAGAAGGAACTTCATCAAGAGTCTAAGGGATGACTCTAATCAAGAGATCACTGGTGACTCCTTGATTGGACAAAATTCCATTGACTTTTTCATAAGATTATACACGGAAACTGGAAGGAACGATGTGTCTCTTCATGATAGCCTTTTGAGAAAGCTTCCGACTACCATTGAGAAGGATGATAGTTGTCTACTACTTTCTCCTATCTCCTCGAAGGAGGTGTGGTTGGTTGTCTTTGCTATGGGTGCTTACAAGACCTTGGGTCTAGACGGATTCCCCTCTGTGTTCTTTTAGGAATATTGGGACATTGTTAAATATGATGTCATTAATGAAAAAAATGAACAAAACTTGCATTGTGCTCATTCCTAAGGTAAAAAACCCCAATTGCATGAAGGAATTCCAACCCATAAACTTATGCAATACCATATACAAGATAATTTCCAAGGTCCTCATGGATAAAATCAAACATCTCCTAGTGATGTTTATCAATCCTTCCTAGAAAGGTTTTGTCCCAAGATGTCAAATCCTAGATGCTACCATTGCAACGCATGAAATAATTCACTCCATGGATAGGAGCAGAATCCTAGGTATGGATTTCAAACTGGATATTTCAAAAGCGTATGATAAAGTCAACTAGTGTTTTTTATTCAAAATTGTCTCAAAACTTGGTTTCAACCAAAAGGTTGTTGATATGATATGGGAATGTGTTACTATGGTTCAGGTCTCGATCTTGATCAATGGTACTCCTAGGGGATGTTTTAAAGCTAAAAAAGGTATCTAGCAAGGTGACCCTCTATCACCTTACCTTTTCATCATGATTGCTGAAGTCTTGAGTAGAAATGTAGTTGATTTGGTGACCAAGGGAAAACTTTGAGGATTCAAAGCTGCTTCTAGGATCCCCCCTCTAATATCCAAAAATTTGTCGATGACACCTTTCTATTTGGTATGTAATCCATCATGGAGGCTAAACAATGGAAGAATCTATTGACAAATTACTTCAAGGCTTCTAGGAAATGTATCAATTATGAGAAGAGTACTCTCTTCTTTTTCAACACCCCCAATGACCTCCAACTCAAAATTTGCTCGATCTTAAGGTGCAAGACTGTTTCTCTTCCAGGGACTTACCTAGGTCTCCCCCTCATGGTCAAAGAAGTCACTCCCACTTTCTAGAACACTATCCTTGAGCGGATGCAAAAGAAAATTGCTCGTTGGAAAGGAAAATTCCTTAGCAGCGTGGGTAAGCTCCTAGCGGCTTCCCTCTAGGGAATCCTGGTGTACTTCCTGTCCATTTTCAAAAAATTAGGGGCCATGGGGGAAAAATGTGAGAAAATCCAAAGAACCTTCTTGTGGACATGTTTGGAGGAGAAAAAATGCCTTGCTCTAGTTAGTTGGGACAATGTGTACTTACCCAAGTCCATGGTGTTAATGGAAAAAATTGGCTGGACCATGGCTAAAGGTGAGGCAGACTGGTGTAACATTATTAGGGCAAAGTACCTGGACCGAGAGAAATTCTATTATAACTTGAGTACGCAAGACCTTCCCCAGGGATCTAAGCTATGGAATAACATCCTGAGAAGTAGACTGATAATAAGAGAAGGATTGAAATGGCAAACTAGAAATGGTAGGAATGTTAGGTTTTGGGAAGACTTTTGGGTGGAAGATAAGCCCTTGGCTAACACTCACTTCCACCAAATTATGTACCACCTAAAGGAACACCTGAGAGATTATATTGCTGATTATATGGAACCGAGAAGCAGAGGTTGGAAGAACATTTCCCAGCTCTTCCTTAATAAGCCCAACCTACTACCCATGGCTTGGGATCTACAAAATATTATGCTGGATACTAGAATCTCCTGGGCCCCTCATGAAGGTAGATTCATTTGAAAGAGACCCAATCGGGCACCTTCTCGGTCAAATTTGCTTACATACATCTCTTGAGACCCATGACTGATGTCAAGTGTTGGAAGAAGATATGGAACTCTCAACTGATCCCCCAAAACAACTTCTTTTGGTAGTCCCTAATGCATGAAAAAACCCTAACCCAAGACAACCTAAAAAAGAGGGGCTTCCAACTCCCCAATAGATGCATTCTCTGTAAAGATGATGAGGAAACTATTGACCACCTGTTCGTCCTCCACCCCTTTTTTTTGAACATCTATAGAATAAAACCTTTGAGAAATGTTGTCTACAATGGGTCTTTCAGAATGACATTAAGAAGTTTATTCACGGATGGACCCACCACCCCCTCATCCTCCAATTATGGAGGCAAATACCACCACACATCTGCTGGGCATTATAGAAAGAAAGAAACAACATAATCTTTAGAGATACTGAAGCCCCCCCTCATAGTGTCTTCCATAGTTTCTTCAAGTTGATCTCAGATAATATATCAGTGACGAAGTGGAAAACCCCCCTAATCCTCCTAGTGGGATGGAGAAAAAAATTGCTGAAAGTTGGAAGCTCTCCCTAGAGTTTGAAGTCTTCAACAATAGTGCTAAAAACAAAAGGAGAATGACCAAATGGTTAACCCCTAAACTGCATTGGTTTAAATTGAATTTTGATGGTTCTGCCCAAAACGCTGCCAGGCGGGTGGTGGAATCATTCGCCGCCACTTGGGGAACACTATGGCAGCCTATGCTGGTAATCTAAAGAATAATGTTGTCACACAAGAGGAGGGAATGACCCAACTATGGGGTCTGAAACTTGCCAATTCTATGGGAATTAAATTGATGGAAATTGAAGGTGACTCACAGATTATTGTGGAAATAGTGAGGGGGAATTCTACTATTGGGTGGACAGTTGATTCCATTTTGAGGGATGTCAGGATCCTACTGACCAATCTCAATGACTTCACCATCCGACATGTCTTTAGAGAAGGGAACGCAGTGGCGGACTCCATGGTAGTGGTGGAAAGGCTGCAAAATGGCTTACAATGTTGGAGGGACCCTAGTTTGCTGCGAGTAACCACCAAGGTGATCTTGGAGATGAAAAAATCCCAAGTCCAATGAGGAAATCGTATAACCATTATCAGATGAAGAGAGCCAATTTTCAAATTTTAAAATTGGATGGAAAGCTCTCCCATCATGGACCCGGTCTACCACGTAGCCACGAAGGGCCTTGTCACCACCTTCAAAAGGGATGTGTTTATGATGATAGTACTGACATCAGGAATAAATATTTTCTAATTATTATCTAGACAGAGCTAACTAGCAATGATAAAGGCAATGGATGGGATAGGTCAAATCATACTGGTTGGATTGAAGATCCGCACGTTTCTAGTAGATTTCCTAAATTTGATATATACTCAGACATAAGGGATAATAATCACACTGTTTATTGTAGACTTTTATCTCAAGTTCGGAGAAGTTTCTATTACAACCCTTCTTTGGCTCTTTTCAGCTCTATGATTCTGCTAGTTGGTCTCACATTTGCTCTGTTAAATGGGAGAAAACAAATATGGAGGGGGACAGGTTTAGACTGGAACCTAACAAAGTTGACAACTTTAAAGCTAAACCAACAGTGTCTTTAATTTGTTCAGAAGGAAACATAGATAAATTCATGGAAAGAATGAAGGGGAATGATGAAAGACTGTCCAAGCAATTTGTGACTTCCTGGGAGGACAAAAGAGTTACCATAGGGGGTATCTCTTTTGAAATCAATGAAGAAGTTATTTCTCAAGCAATGGGACTATCAATGGAGGGGATAAAATGGAAAAAGTAGAGTCGCATCTCAAATACCACCAGCCTAAACCAGTTCTTCTATGAAGGTGAAAACTTGGTGAAGAGGGTGGGTAGCTTCAACTGGAAGGAACTCCCATCTCCATGGGATGAGGTCTGTTACATTGTGATGAAATACTTCACGCTGGAGGGAAGGTATGGAATCTTCTATTACTACCATCTCCCTTTCCTTAACCACCTGAGAAATAAGGACTACATTTTGATTCCATTTTTCTTGTTGCATTCTCTGGATTCTAATGTCAAGGATATTGCTGAGGCCAAGAAAAAGGGTAAAGATTTCCCTATCCTTCACCAGGGCCTCATCCTGCACCTTTACTATTTCCACCTCGCCCTCTACCCGCCACAAACTATATCCATCCAGAATGTGACTGATACAAGTCCCTAAGCCTACCCTACTACTAAACATAATTCTAGCCCCCCTAGGCTTTCAGAAATAGGCTCTTGCAGTAAGAAAAATAAAAAATGCTCCCCTGAAGAGGTTAGAACCCCCAAGAAATTCAGAATCTAGGAGATCGATTCTGACATGGAAATCACTGATGAGGATAACACCCCCCGCTGATCAAGCAAAATGGCCTCTAAACCCCTAGAAAAACCTTTGAGAGACCCCTCCTCCTCGTAGGACACTGGACACTCTAGCCCAGCTGATAATGTGGTTCTTCTCCACCCTACCTAGATGCCCCACTCTGTCAGTTCTACCCATGTCTCCGAAAGTCCCACAAATTCTAGGAGTCTAGAGAATGGCCCCAAGTCCCAAAGAAATTCTCCCTCCCTGACTCTCAGGTTTGAGAAATTGATGGTTGTGGAGGAGGCGAGTAGCATAAAGGAGGAGGATGACAACAACTTGGCAGAGCTAGGGAAAAAAGTGGAGGCCGCATTTGATAATGTGCAGGATATCACCAGCACGATGGAGGCTATGGAAGCCAAAATATATGATGTTTCTAAATTTACATTGAATGTGATGCGTTGTTCGACAACTACCCTATGCCTTCTGCAGGAAAGTTCCTCCAAAGCCAAAGGCAAGGACGACGAGGACTATAAGGCCTTGTTCAAATTCCTCACAAAGGAATGGACAAAAAATCTCCTCCCCAAGAGGAGCCACGTGAAAAAAAATGAAATGTCTCTATGCTACGGAAGTCTAGTTTTTTGTCTACTCCTTGTAGCTTGTGGGTGGATAGTTTCAGTTTATGTTTTTATTTGAACTTTTATGCTTATTGCCATGTGTGGAAAATGTCTAAAACTTTTTCTAATACTGTTTTATATTTACTGAACTTATGTAGAATGATCATAGTTTTCGATAGAGGTAAAGGGTTGTAACTCTGTTGTTAATTTGCTGACAGTGCCTCTACCACAGTTTTCCTTGTTGTTCCAATGGGCCAGCCCCTTTGTTTTTTCATTGCTTTTAATATCAAAAACAAAAATAGATTAAATAAATTATATTTTTTTTTGAATTTTAATAGAATATTGTTTAGGTTTTCTTATTAAGTTGATAGCATTTAAAATTGTTTTCAAACATGTACATTCATACCATACTCTCATAAACACACTAGCCATTCTAATAGAACCCCTTTAGATATTTATAATTTAATTTTTAAATTAATTACAATAACATTAAAAATATTTATTATAATTATAATATTTTAAAAATTATTCATTATTAATATTTTTTTTATTTTTCTCCTCTTTCATATATTTATTTTTTCTAATAAACTTTAATTATTTGTTACATTAAAAAACATGACAATTTCATAGTCTACAATATTAAAAGATGAAAAACAAATTACATGATTAAAATAATAAAAAAACAATATACCTTTTTAAAATATTTTCTTTTATTTTTAACTAACTATTTTGGTATATTTTATCTTTATTTTTATGACGAATGCATACCCTATATGAAGTTTTCCACTCACTTTGTGAAATCAATGATTCAAATTTGAGGAGAAGGATGCAAGACTATAGAATTAGTCTAAACCAAATACTTAAATTTATATTAAATTTAAAAAGATATCTTTTATGATAAAAAATTAAAAAATATATCTTTAAATATTAATTAAATAGAAAAAAATGTTCATAAAGAAAAAATCTAATAAGAATATTTTTCCAATATTATTATTTTTATTAAGATCTTCTATCTTGTTTTCTAATTTTCTAAAAAAGAAAAAGAATAAGTAGGAAAATAAATATATTTTTAAGTTTCTACAAACAAAAAAATAATATTAAAAAAAGTAATTAGCTTTATTCTAATTCATCTTTTTCTTTTTCTTTTAATGATTAATTTTCTTGACGTGTAAAATTTATTTTAGTTCTTTATGTCTTTTAATGAAATTACAAATAATTCAAAATTAATAAAATTAATTTAATTTATAATTATTTGTCTTATCAAAATGTTAGTTATTGTAGAATAATCATATTTAGAATTAAAATATTTCTTAATCAACTATTTTTTTTTATGAGAATATTGTTATTGTTTTTTTGTTTTTCTTTTATTAGATATTCTATTTTTTAATTTATTTTAATTCTTCTACTTCTTTTTTTTTCAAGATTATTTATTATTAAGTTAGAATTTAATTTTAATTATTTATGTATTCTTACGGAATTACAAAAAATAATAGAAAGATATTAGAATTAATCTAACTTGTACTTTTATCTTATTAAAATTTTGTTTATTACAGAGTAAATAAATATTTGAAATTTATATTAATTTATATAATAAAGTAAATTCCAACTTAAAACCTAAATTAAACATTTAGAACAAGAGAGCAAGAGAGAGCATCTAACTATTGATTAGTACTTTCATACCAATGGTTTATAGATAGTTGTGTCCTTCAAGATTTATACTAAGGGTAACATGTCATTTGATTATTATCTCCATCTATATCTCCTGCTAAGCTATCTATTATCTTTCCTCTCCTTGTACCTCTCTCTTTTACCCCTCTATCATTCCCACTATATCTATCTCCCTCTCACTCCCTCTTTTTATATATCTCTACTTCTTTGTCATCTTTCTCCCTCTCTTCCTCACTATATCTATTTTTATATTTTTATCCTTATATATATTTCTATATCTCTCTCACTCGCACACATTCCATATTTCTCCTTCCTTATATCTATCTCTATATCTCTCTCACTCACACAAACACATACTCCCTATTTCTCCTTCTCCCTTTCTATCTCCTATATCTCTATCTCTATCTCTATTTCTCTCTAGATCTTATACACTCCTCTTCCTCATGTCTCTCTTACTCTCTCTCTCTCTCTATATCCCTCTGTACCTCTTCACATGTAAGTTCCTATATCTTATTCTTTCTATCTCCCCCTCTTTCTATCTCCATGTCTCCCTCTTCCCCTTTCCATCTCCTTACATCTCTTCCTCTCTCTCACCACCTTTATATTGTATAAGTTATATCTATTCTTTCTCTCCTTTCTATCCCTATCTCCATATCTTTCTATCCCTAGATGCATCCCTCTCTCCATCTTTCTATCTTATCTCTCCCTCTCTTCATCTCTCCCCATCACTCCCTATTTTTTATATCTCTCTACTTCTACTCTTTCTAATGTGTATACACATACTCCCTATTTCTCCCTTCCTACCTCAATCAATTTTATCTCTCTATATTCCCCCCTCCATATCACTCTCCCTCTTTCTAAGGTCTAAACCTTTTTGTCTATTACTTGTCTTTGTCACATTCTTTCTCTCTCACTCTTTCTCCCTCGATCTCTATTTCTATACATCTATATCCCCCTCCGAATTTATATATTATTATCTTTGTAGTACCCCTCCTCGATCAGCCTCTTTTGTATGTTTTGAGTTACTTCAATGACTGTTTTGTGGAACCTTATTGCATTTTGATTCATATATTATGTGATGTTATTTCATGCTTTATTTGGATTTATGGTGTATGATTTTATGTAGTATCTCAATGCTTAGGAATAATGTTATTTTATGGATCTTTATCATGGACTGACACTTTTCCCTTACATTGCGATGTGTTATTTATATGTTGCATGTTTGCAAGTGTATTGGGATGCGAGGGGATGCTTTCCCTTCACTCACTCTGGTGAGACAGGGAACATCACGATTCTCCTTCATTGGTGTGTGTGCCATATATATATATACATATATACATATATACATATATATATACATACATATATACATATACATATATATATATATATACATATACATATACATACATATACATATACATATATACATATACATATATATACATACATATATGTATATGTATATATGTATATATATATATATATTGGTCTATATGCACATGTGGTTCTTTGGTGCAGGATATTGCAGGTACTAGTACCGGGTAGGTACAGGGTATTGACTCCACCTGGTTTCACAGGGCTGAGCATGCCTAATATATCTGATGGGAGTGGAGGAGATAGTTGTGGTACCCTATCTTGACCCGTAGTTACACTCGTGTGAGTATTGTCAGTCAGTTGTCTTTCCCATCTGGCTGGTATGTGAGTCATAGTGTCTGGTTTGGTCATTTGTGAGTTGTCATTTGATCATCCCTTGTTTTGCATGCTTCTGATTATTTAACTTAAATGGATAATGCTATCTCATGTTGGCGTAATTAGTTGATTATTATGCTATGTGATTATTGATTTATTAAATTCATGAATTTCTAGATTAAATAGTTAAATGGCTTAATGTATTGTGTAAAGTTGCATTGATATTTTTGTGAATTAAATAAATTGCCTAGCCATTTAAAAAGGTTAAATGCTTATGTTGAAGGAAGTATTTATCGAAAAAGAAATAAATAACAACTTCTCTTTTTATTTTTCCATTTGGTCTTTTTAATTTAATCATTGGAAAGAATTATTATTTTTGGGAAAGAAATAAATCTGATTGGCTTTTAGCTTTAAAATATTTAAATTTGATTGGACGAAAACTTTAACCTAGAAGCTGAGGTTTAAAGATATTTTTGGGCATCCATTGTGGGGATTCATGACAGAAGAAGAAGAGGAATTTTGAGAGAAGAAAATAATTCTAGAAATCTTCCTAGAAGAGTTGGAGATTTGACCTGGGTTGTAAGACTGGTGTTCCTTCATTCCCTTACTTGCCTTTTCTTCAGGTTGGATAATCTATTTTGATGTTTTGATTTGATTTTGTATATTTTAGTTTTCTTCCTATGTGATTGGAAAATGCAATTTGCCTCTAGATTCTTTTTGGAATGTTGAAATGGAAGAAAGATTACCTGATATAGTTGATTTTGTGATGCTATTAGCATATGGTTGCATTCAGGAAAGGAATTATTCATTTCTTCTTTGTTGTGTGTTATTTGTTCATAGCATACAACTTCTTGATTTACCTCTTCTTTTGAAAGAAATAATTTTAGATTGAGTTTGTTGGGTGCATCCTTGTTTCTATTCTATCAAGAATTGGCCAGTTATTCTTTCCAATGTGTTTATTTCACCATCTACCTTGCTGGTAAACTTTTCCTCGAAATTTTGGAAATTGGCATTGTATGTGTGTGCCCATGAAATAATTGTGGAAATGGAATGTTCTTTGTGGTTATTGATTTTGTGACTTTTTGGTTTTAGATTGCCTTGGAGGCATGTCTTTTTGTTTGTTTCATAGACTTTACTACTCCCGTGATGGGCTTGCCTCATCACATGGGTTGGTAGTGTTTGCTACCCATAGGTAGCAGAACTACCGGTCGACAACACCGCTATGTAGTAGTAGTGCTACCGGTTGGTAGGACTGGTGTCTACCTCAACTATAATAATAATAACTCTAACTGAAATCTCAACCAGAAGTTTGGACATTACTCTGGTAAAGTTACTATTTTCATGGCTAGTGTTCATTTAGTTATCAACCTAGGGACGTAAAACTTGAAATGGGTCTACACTATATATACACTAAGCTCCTTCAATGGCTATTTTGTATTGCTGCAATAACTAACATTATGTGGAAAGGAAAGGCAAGAATGGAAATCATAGAAGGCTACAGGAAAACTTATAAAAATAATGCTGGAATGATCTAATATAAATAATAGAAATCACTCTATTCTGGCTTGGCTGTAGGAACAACCAGTGGATCTATTTTCAGTGGTTGCAGGAACAGTCAAGGCATGAACTTCTACTGCAACTAAAGAAGAACTAATTTCAATGAGCATAAACATAGTATCACTCACCAAGTGGGCCCCCTTGGATGAGTGATATCAAGCTTCTAGAAAAATACTTTTAACAGATCAGAACAACATATCTTTCATTCATCACTTCCTGAAAATGATTACATGTTCTAAAAGAAAAACTCCAGAATGCTTACCAAAATTCTCTGCTCTATTCCTTTCTTTTCTATCTCACCTCTAAGAGAAAAGGAAGAGCTTATTATAAAGAAAAGATCAACTATAATGGACAACTCAAATCATGCCCAGAAGAAGAAGCGGATGATTGACTGATGAAGAAGATAACTAGAGCTTGGTTGCAACAACCATGGATCTAAACTGAACCATAGTCTTTGCATGTCATAGCGATATTTTGCGAATTCAATACCCACTAGAGTTAAACTTCCATAGTGTTTCCTGGCTACTCCGCTCATGCCATACCTTGTGCTCGCTCGGCTCCTCTTTAGTTTGATCTATAGTTATTTCTTACGTGATTCTTCCTTCTTCAGAAGCAAAAGGAGAATATCCATTACGACATCATTTATTATCAACACTACAACAAAAATAACATACAAGGACATGCATAAGTATTTTATTTAATTAATACATTCATTAATTCACATATTCCATTACCCTAAATAATCCGCATAGAAACAGGAACAAATCACTTGGCTGCAGGAATCAATGGCATGGCTGCAGGAATAGACCGGCAAAGTTCAAACATGATTTCATAAGTTCGAGTTTAACATATGAAATACATATAGTCAATTTACAATACTTCACTACTACCATGCAACCCAAAAGATGTCAAAAACCTAAGAGTTTTGATGATAAAAACATGACAAAGTCTCAACTTATCATGCCCTCCAACTTTAAGAGTTTGCTGATCCTACAACAAAAGGAAAATTTATGACTCTCACTGTGACTCTCAAATCACCAATGGTGCCCTGACCTGTCCCCCTTGAAGCCAAGTTCCAATAAAATCCTTTCATTTTTTCCAGCCTGGACCATCTAGTTGTTTCTTCTGCTATTCATTGCTCCGTATCAATAACCCTCAAACCTTTAACTATAGCTTCTCCTTCATTAAAGGAATGCATAAATTCTGTAGCAATTTCTTCGTTGTAATCCCTGATTTTAAAGAAGTAATCCAACTAGCCATGGTGTCTAAAATAATGCTCACAAAGAGCATCTTGAAGCAACACTTCATGAATTGTTGGCTCATGATGAATTAGATCACCACCCATCTCTTACTCTGCTATTTTTCTCTCTGCAACTGAACCAAAATATCTGACAGTCTTGCTAATATTGAAATTCCCTTACATATCTCAATTCTGGCTGCAAAATTTATTATTCACTTGCATGAAATAATAACATAATAAGTAATGATGGGGAGAAAATCAATTCGGAGTACCAAAAAGGACTGATAATTAATCACCTAGGAAACTTAACCATAAAGCAACCCCCCCCAACTTAAGCTAGCACGTGTCCACACAAGCTGAGAAGATTTTGGGTAGTGGAGCAGATTTAAACATGATATAATCATAATGAACTAATAAATGCATAATTAAAATAAAACATAATATACTCATACCTACAATTGTACAAAAATGAAGGAGAAATGAAATGACAGGTAAGAACGTGGGATGGAATGTCGTGGATGGGATTTTATGTACGGAGAAGAATATTCCCATATAATATGGAAATATTTTAATATGAAGTAGCAAATATGTTCACTGCAGAGGTTGCATGAACTTTACCTTTATTACCTTGCTCAATTGCAATAGGAAGCTCATGAGTTGTTGTAGGCTCATTGTTAGTTGCTACAGGAACCTCTATGTCACTTTATGGAGCAAACTGCTGCCGGAACTCTTCTTTAGTAGTTGGCTTATGATATAGACGTAGTCGGTGACCATTTACTAAGAGTTTAAATCAAACAGGATCAATTATGGACAAATGTACAGCTCCATTCTGGAAAACTTCTTCTATCTCATACGGACCTAACCACCTGGTTTGAAGCTTTCCCATAGCATCTTTATATCTGGAATCATATAGTAGTGCCTAGTCACCAACTTTGAATTTCTTTTCCCTAATATATTTATCATGCCATTTTGCTCTTTGATTTTGAATCAATTCTATCTGTTGAACAACTATCTTTCTCCATTCATCTAGAGCATTTAATTGTTGAATGCATTCTTTCTGTGCTTTAGACAATGTCATATTTAATTGCAAAGTTGTCCTCAGGGTTTTATGCTCAAATTCAATAGGCATCATTGTTGTTTTACCATAAACCATCTCAAAAGGTGTGAAACCAATTGGTGTTTTCCAAGTTGTTCTATATGCCCAAATTGCCTCTGAAAGCCAGTGAGACCAATCTTTCTTGTGAATAGACACTGTTTTTGTAAGAATAGCCTCAAGCTCTTTATTTGTAACTTCTACTTGTCCATTAGCTTGTGGATGATATGGAGTAGATTTCCTACGTCTTATATTGTATTCATTGACCAAAGCCTTTATCAATGTTGAAGTAAATTGCGGTCCCTGGTCTAAGACAATCTCCCTTGGTACTTCATATCTTATAAATATCTCTTCATAAAGAAAATCAGCTACCTTATTATCTCTTACATGTGTCATGGCATGAGCTTCTACCCATTTTGTTACATAGTCTGTACATACCAAGATATAAGATTTGCCATTAGAAGGGGGATCAATTGGGCTAGCAAAATCTAATCCCCACTTGTCAAATGGTGCAACTGATATTTGAGGATATAGTGGCATGTCATCAGATTTTGTAGGTCTTCCCATTCACTGACATCTGTCACATTTTCGTGTGTACTGAGTTGCATCTTTATGTAATGTGGGCCAATAGTATCCTGTATTGAGTATTTTCAATGCTGTTCTTTTGGCAGCAAAATGAACTCCACATGGCTCATCATGACATGCATGCAGAATGTCATATGTTTCATCTTCTCTGATACATCTTCGCATGACTTGGTCAGGTCTAGTATAAAATAGACAATCAACAATCCATGAGAAGTTAAAAAAAAATTCAACTAGCAACCTTCTTTCCTTAGGAGAGAAATAAATTAGTTGTAGCTAAATAGTTGGCAATATCAGCATACCAAGGAGTGTGAGCTTGAATGAGAAACAAACGTTCATCTGGAAAAGTGTCATCTATTATTGTAGAATCTTCTTGCAATTGAAGATGTGAAAGATAATCTGCAACCACATTAGACCTCCCCGGTTTATCAACAACTGTGATATCAAATTCCTGCATCAACAACAACCAACGAGCTAATCTACCAGTGATTGATGGCTTATTCATGAGATATCTAATTGCAATATGATTTGTATGCAAAAATATGAGATATCCTATGATATAGTGTCTAAATTTGTTAAGTGCATATATGACAGCTAGCATTTCCTTTTCAGTAATTGTGTAATTCAATTCAGGTCCCTGCAAATTCTTGCTAATATAATATATTGCATTTTCCAATTTGTCAATTCTCTATCCTAACACTACTCCTATTGCATAATCAGATGCATCTGTATGGATTTGGAATGGTAGAGACCAATTTGGCCCTTTAAGAATTGGTGCTTGAGTCAAAGCATGCTTAAGCTTTAAGAAAGATTCATTGCATGCTCGGGTCCATTTAAATTCTACATCTTTAGTAAGCAGTGAATACAAGGGACTTAGAATTTTACTAAAATCTTTGATAAACTGTCTGTAGTATCTAGCATGACCAAGAAAACTTCTCACATCTTTTTGCTTCACAGGGTCATTAATATGCTGAATGACCTTAATCTTTGTTGGATCCACTTGGATGCCTTGTACAGATATATGATGACCAAGGACTATTCCTCTTCCATCATGATGTAACACTTCTCACTGTTTAAAGACAAATTGTAGTCTTCACATCACTACAAAACTTTCTTCAGATTACCCAATTCTTTATCAAATTCAGAACCATAAGTTGTAAAGTCATCCATGTAAATTTCCATAATATCTTGAGAAATATCACAAAAGATACTGATCATTGCTCTTTGAAAAGTGGTTGGAGCATTACACAACCCAAAAGGAAGAATAGAATATTCATACATGCCCCATGGGCAAGTAAATGTTGTCTTCTCTTGATCCTCAGGGGCTATCTAGATCTGATTGTAGCCACTAAATCCATCAAGGAATGAAAAATATCTCTTACCATCTAGAGAATCCAATACCTGATCCACAAATGGCAATGGAAAATGATATTTTCTAGTTGCTAAGTTCAGAGCTCTATAATCAACACATACCCTCCATTTTCCTCCCTTTTTAGGGACTATCATCAAAGGTGATACCCATTGACTGTCAAAGATAGGATATATAAACCCAGCTTTCAACAATTTCTGTAATTCTTCTTTAACTACCTCCTTCAAAGCAGGATTGACTCTTCTTTGAGGTTGTCTGAGTGGGCAACACTCATGCTTTATATAAATACGGTGGGTACAGACTGCTAGATCAATCCCATTCATATCCTTGTAATCCCATGCAAAAGCATTTTTATGAAGTTTCAGCAAGTCCACAAGGCCCTCTTTTTGAGTATCTGATAGATCTCCATTGATATTCAAATATTTATTCAATTCCACCTCTATCTTAATAGTAAGATCAATCTGGTTTATATCAGAAAAATGAGAAAAAGATAATTCCTATGGCAACAGAGTATGCAATATATCAGTGGCTGCAGGAAAGTCCAAACCTGCAATATTCGGAACCAATTCCTACAATTTTTGCTCTTCTATAAATTCATTTATCAGGATTTTATAGAGAATTGATTCCTCATCATATAATTGCATGAGTGGTCCTTGATTAATCATCATAAGGTGATTAATAGAGTCAATTTCTTCAGATTCTTCTCCCAAGATAGGCCAAATGGCTTGTTGTTGTTCAAGCTGGGGTTGTGCTGGAGAATACAAGGCTAATGTTTTTGTAGAACTCCCATCTGAAATAGTCATATCCCCTGATCTACACCTAATATATGCATCAGTTGTGGCAAGCCAAGGTCTACCCAAAATGACCAGATATCCTCCCAATGTTGCCGTTGGAGATAAAATCATAAAGTCTACAAGATATTCCCAGGAATCCAAAATAACTACTACATCCTCTATGATACCATCAGGTCTCACTGTAAAGCCATCAGCAAGTTGTAGAACTGTGGGTGTAGCCCTTAAAATATTGATCTCAAGATGTTTCATTACTTCCCTTGTCATTACATTAATGGCTGCCCCTAGATCAATCAAAATATTTTGTATTTGACTGCCATTAATGACTATACTCACAACAACACTACCTGGATCAGAATACTTTGGAATGACAATTTTACCTAACATAATATCAACCAATTGACCCATAACATGCACTGTTTGTGGATCCTTTTTCTTCCTGCCAGGTTTTTTTAGACATGCTTCTCCCAATGCCTTACCATATATGGGAACATCCTTTATTGCTTGCAACAATGGAATTTTAACACAAATGTGCTTTAGTTGATCAATAATATCAAAGCTTTTTTGTTGTTCAGTGGGGACTTCTTGTTCTTGCAATCTATGGGGAAATGGTGGCAATATTTGATTCTGGGGTATTGTATCTATTGGATTAAATATTTATTGCTCCTCCTATACCTCAGTGATAACTGGATGAGAGAGATTAGGTAAAGTTGTTCCAGATTGGAGGTGAATGTCATCCAGTGATAAAGAATAGGCTGGGTACTGATTAACATCAGCTAAATAAGCTTGTTGTTGTTACTGAGATTTGATATTTGGATTTGGCAACGGTTGAATAGGCAACTATGTTGGTTTAGGCGATGCAGCAGGAGGTTGTGGCTACTAAATAGGTAGCTGATAACTAGAAGATTGGGCTAGCCATGATTGGTTTCCCCTCCATTGGGAAGTAGGTTGCCAATTCCCTTGAAACTAGTGTCCCTGGCCCTGAGGTGGGTACCGGTTCCCCTATGGCCACTGCCACTATGGCATTTGATTAGAAAAATGTTTCCCTTGGCCTTGTGAACCATACCAATTTGGATAGTTACCAAGATTTTGAGAATACTGTGGTTGCCATTGGGTATTTGGTGCATAAGAATTTCCACTATAACCAGAAAAAGAAAGTGGATTGGGTGGCATACCTTGTCTTTGAAAATTTGGTCTTCTTTGAGCAACATAGAAGACTTTCTCGTCCTCACCTTGAATTGGCTTGAAGTTAGGTACCTCCACATTTGCAACCATCTTACATCTGCAATTTTCTTTTGCTGTTTACAATGAGGACATAATTCTGCAAGGAATGCATTAGCTTCCTCATGCTTCTTCTTGGTTGCCAGTGTATCCAACTAGGTAGCCATATTGTTTATAATGTCCTCCTTGAAGTCCTTTAATAGATGACTAAGTTCCAATCTAGAAACTCCAATTCCAGATGCTGATAATGGTGCCCCCGGTTTAAATCTCCTATTCTTCTTAGAAGTAGATCTAGAATACTTCTTGAAAATTTGTCCTATTTCAGCCCAAGTGGATTGTGTAATGTCACCTCCTCCCATAAGATCCAAGGAATCAGTGCATTCATCACCGATTCCCCTAAAAAATATCAATTTGAGGGAATCTTCATTAAGAGTACTATGCTTGGACTATTTGACACTAAACAGAAACCTTTCCAAGTAATCTTTAAAACTCTCATCTTCAATTTGTGTCATTCTAAAGATATCATCCTCATGACGATCAGTTTCTCTACAATAATCTTTTTATTTTGCAAGAAACAACCATTTCATCTCATCCCATGTATTGATTGTGCTACTACCCAAGCTCATAAACCATCTCAAGGACGACTCCTTTAAAGTGGCAAATTTTTTTTTGAGTCTATGGGCATCTGTAGTATAGTCAAAACTCCTACAGAGAACATCAAACTCAAACAGAAATGTATCTGGATCCTCTATCACCAATCCATAGAATTTAGGGAGTGAAGATGTTGGAATGTTCTTGAGGTTAGTGTTATCATGCTGATTAGAGATGGGAAACTCGAACGTTGGACCTAGTGGTGGTGGTGGATTATTCCCACTAGGAGGAGGGTTCCCTTGCATTGGACTTGTGGGGGTTGTTACTATAGGAAATTCTTCTTCTTGAAGACCAAAAAGGAACTGAAGACTACCTTCCAGAAATTCAAATTCAGGGTGATTCAAATTCTGTGGGACTTGGTAAAGTTCAACAAAAGGATTTATATAAGGAAATTATCTTTTGCATGATTAGGATGAGTGGGTAGAAATCTACCTCTGGGGTCTCTTCTTCTGCTATGCATGCAGATTCATGAAATTTTCAAACAATTAGGAACCTTGAAAACAATTAACTAGAAACAATAATAACCATGAAAGGTCTTAGTTTGACACCATCCCCGACAATGGCGCTAAAAATGTCTATCCCAACTATAATAATAATAACTCTAATTGAAATCTCAACCCAAACTTTGGACATTTATCTGGTAAAGTTACTATTTTCATGGCTAGTGTTCATTTAGTTATCAACCCAGGGATGTAAAACTTGAAATGGGTCTGCACTATATATGCACTAAGCTCCTTCAATGGCTATTTTGCATTGCTGTAGTAACTAACATTATGCGGAAAGGAAAGGTAAGAATGGAAATTATAGAAGGCTACAAGAAAACTTATAAAAACAATGCTAGAATGATCTAATATAAATAATAGAAATCACTTTGTTCTGGCTTGGCTGCAGGAACAGTCAGTGGATCTATTTCCAGTGGCTGCAGGAACAGTCAAGGCACAAACTTCTACTGCAAATAAAGAAGAACTAATTTCAATGAGCATAAACATAGTATCACTCACCAAGTGGGACCCCTTGGATGAGTGATATCAAGCTTCCAGAAAAATACTTTTAGCGGATCTGAACAACATATCTTTCATTCATTGCTTCCTAAAAATGATTACATGTTCTAAAAGAAAAACTCTAGAATGCTTATCAAAATTCTTTGCTCTATTCCTTTCTATTATGTCTCACCTCTAAGAGAAAAGGAAGAGCTTATTATAAAGCAAAGATCAACTACAATGGACAACTCAAATCACGCCCAGAAGAAGAGGCAGATGATTGACTGATGAAGAAGATAACTAGAGCTTGGCTTCAGCAACCGTGGATCTAAACCGAACCACAGTCTTTGCATGCCATAGTGATATTTTGCAAATTCAATGCCCACTAGAGTTAAACTTTTGTAGTGTCGCCTAGCTACTCCACTCATGCCATACCTTGTGCTCGCTCGGCTCCTCTATTTTGATCTATAGTTATTTTTTACGTGACTCTTCCTTCTTCAAGCGCGAAAGGAGAATATCCACCGCAACATCATTTATTATCTGCACTACAACAAAAACAACATACAAGGACATGCATATGTATTTTATTTAATTAATACATTCATTAATTCACATATGACATTACCCTAAATAATCCACATAGCAATAGGAACAAATCACTTGGCTGCAGGAATCAATGGCATGGCTAAAGAAATAGACCGGTAAAGTTCAAACATGATTTCATAAGTTCAGGTTTAACATATGGAATACATATAGTCAATTTACAATACTTCACTACTACCATGCAACCCAAAAGATGTCAAAAAACTAAGAGTTTTGATGATAAAAATATGACAAAGTCTCAACTTATCAACTGCCACCGATTGGTAGCAGCACTATCGATTGGTAGGAGTGCTACCAGTTGGTTGCGGCTACTACCAGCGGTAGTGGCACTATCGATTGGCAGTACCACTACCGGTTGGTAGTAGTGCTACCGATTGGTAGTGGCTATTACTAGTTGTAGCAACACTACCGGTTGGTAGGGCTATTACCAGTGGTAGCAACACTACCGACAGGTAGTGTCTATTGCCTCGACAGCAGCACTACTGCGAGTTGGCTTTTGCCACTGCTTGACCATGTGCCTTATCGGCGCAAACCGATATGTGTTAAAAATTAATTTAATTTTATTAAGTGAACATGTTGATGTGGTTGTTTTTTTTGTTAAGCATAAACGGTGATATTTCATATGATTTTTATTATGTGGTTAATAAATTTATCAATGGAAATCAAGGCATGAATTAGAGATTCAAATTGGTAGATTTGGATATATTCTAAAAATGAATTAAATGCTTATTTGGAATTCATACTTTTATTTGGTTGAATGTTCAATATGGATTTGATTTCAGATGGGATATTGATTTGGAAATTGATTAGATGTGACTACCGCAAGAGTGTTTTATTTCATTTTTCAATCCATGATGTTGCAAGTGTATTATGAGTTATTTTGGTTTGTGGTTCAGTCATTCCATGGAGGCGTATTTGGTACCTTTGACCAAGAGATATATGTTGGCTTCATTGTCTTAACCATGTAGTGTCTTTTCCTTATGGTTAGCCAAGAGTCAGTGTGTCCTTGTTTGACCACTTGTTTTTGATAGTGGTGTTATGGTTGCCTACTTCATCATAGGGTCCTTGGGGAGTGACCATGTTTGTTTGGTGCCCTTGGAGAGAGTGGCTTTTGCTTGGGGGTTGTAC
Organism: Cryptomeria japonica; assembly: GCF_030272615.1. Taxonomy (NCBI): domain Eukaryota; kingdom Viridiplantae; phylum Streptophyta; class Pinopsida; order Cupressales; family Cupressaceae; genus Cryptomeria; species Cryptomeria japonica. The sequence goes on along the minus strand of NC_081411.1, from coordinate 566,096,937 downwards.
CCAAAGTGGCAGGCATTACGACCCAGTGAAAGTCAGATAATAACTGGTAATCTAATGAATTAATTAAGTGGGTAGTATCATAATATTAAAGAAAAGATAATTGTACCTCATACATAGGTGAGTGCTAGTACAGGACTCATAATGTTGTGAGAAGGCCTGGAATGGCAAACCAACTACCTTGTCTTCACGAAAGGCTGGTAGGGTCTACATGAGACTTAGTTGGAATCGGAGGTTTGGGAGAGGTTACCAGGACAGTGAGCCAGGACCTATGGAGGTTGTACCATGGTATCCATCTTAAGCTATGAAATGACACTCTCTCATTTGGTTCACTTGTATGTTTATGATGTTGAGTCACCTAGATTTTTGTGGGGTCGTTATGTGTTGTCATGGAGTCATATTGTTTTCTTGACCATGTCATGCTTATGCTTGTTTGAGGGTCCGCAACTATCTCCTAGCATGGTGGGGTGATTCCATTTGGGAATTATATAGTCGGGTGGTAGTGCCACTTCCCATTGGATGTTCAAATTTGTACCTTCATGTGAAAACTGGCTTCGCAGGTGTTCCTATGGTTTGTGACTCATGCTTCATCTCTTGTTTGAAGATTTTTTGTTATTTGTAGACCTATGTGGTTATTGTATCATTGTATCATTGATCTTATGTAGCCTTGTAACTAGATGAGATCTATCCTTATATGATTATTGTGAAGATTTCCCATGTGATGGTATCTGCAGTGAGTCCACACTTGAATTCCTCCCGCTTCCACCATGTGGAGGTTGTCGATCTCAGAAGGTGGACTGCAACTCATGCCTTCAGATTGCTTTCAGAAGATCGCAATGTGAAGCACCGATCTAGGCTCAAAAGCCATGCCTCGGCCTCTACTTCGTCATTAGTCCCTCCAAAAGATGGTGGCTGGAGGCGCAAAACCTCTCTAATTAGGTCTCCTGGTTCCTGACGTGCTCTCTCAAAGTACACAGATGCCGCTACTGGAGGTGGTCCGGGCAGGTGAACGAACTTTGGCTCATGCTCTGCCTCGCCCTCTATGGAATTAGGAGGTGGACTCCTACTCCATTCCCTCTCTACTGACCTATGACTCCCTGAGTTCTGATTGTCTGCATGACGGTCCACTGCTGGAAGCCTATCCTGCACTATCCCAATCAAGTTCTGAAGAGCTAGCAAGATGTCTCGGTTAGGGTCAACCGGTGGTTAGGGAGGCACTTCCGGGTTCCCTTCTGGAATCAGTTCCTCCCTATCAACATCCTTGCGTGCCATACATGTACGCTTAGGACCCCTTCCGCACTTGCGAGCTTGTCGCGTAGTCGGAGGCATCCTAATGAGAAAATAAAAAAATAATTAAATAATTTAATTTTCACATATTTATATTTTTTTGAGAAAATATTTGATTAATTTAGATAATTAAAGTGAAACGTAATGGAGAACGGTTCCTAGTGTCGGAAACCTTTCTCTGATACCAAAATGTCATGCCCAACTTTTGGGCACAAAAATGGAACAACAAAAATTGTTTTGACCACATGAACTCGCAATATATCCTACAATTATAATAACTTTATTAGAGTTTTGTCTTAACTAGGGTGAAGATAAAATTGTTTACTAAGGTTGGGTTAATTAACCAACCCAAACGAGTGACTTTAATTGGTGGGGATTAATCAGTGTCACGGATTAGTTAGCTAGCTCAAATACCTTAACAAGTTGTCGTAAATTGAAACGAGGGTTAAATGGGTTATCTCAATGTATTAAATCATTTCCGACCATAAAATGATAATGTTATAAAATAATTGATGCACATGTGAATTCATTATTTAAATCCAACCGATAGGGGTTCAAATTCCTAATTAATGCCATTTGCCCACTAAAACCGATAATAAGCTAAAGCCAATTCTAATTTTCCCTAAACCCTTAATTTGACGATTTAATTTTAATCCGGCCAAAACTGGTCTTAAGGGCTTAAGGTCCATAAAATTAATTCTACAATTTCTCCTTTTAAATTTTCCTAACATCCAAATATATTGGGGAAAGTCTATTGATTAATTAAATAAATTAATTGATTTAATGTATAGTGTATCCAACTATATTAACTCTTTATTTTTAAACCCCTTTAA